>NC_055978.1:26447566-26450066 GCF_018492685.1 Alosa sapidissima | reverse complement strand
TTTAAAATCATATCAAGTGACCTAGAGGGCTGAAATGTGGTCAGTTCAGAGATGCTTGTTCCGGCAGAAAGAAAAAAAACAATATTCTAGGCTCTGTAACTCTGTGCCACTGCTTCCTAAGAAACTACAGGATCTTAGCTTTCTAAAGATGTCCAGCATTTGATGGTAGGCCAAAAGAACACACTGCCCTCTGAAGTAGCTAGTGCAATGTTGGGGGCCCAACAGGTTATGGGAAGATTTAAAAAGAGAGACTGGCACTCTTTCACTCTAGTAACATTTGTGTGGTCCAGGTACCGTTGCATAAAAAATGGTTGTCATTCACAAGACTACTTTTACTTTTATACTTTAAGTAAATTTCCAAGCCTGTACTTTGTTACTTTTACTTGAGTAAAGAAGTTAAATCAGTAGGCCTACTTCTACTTTTACCAGAGTATTTTATAACACAAGTATTTGTACTTCTACTTGAGTACGGGAAGTGAGTACTTTTGCCATCTCTGAATACAATTAATATACATACAGTATGGAGAAACTACAGTACAGCACAAATACCAAGAAAAACCTCCACTGTTACCTGTAGTATTTGTACATGAGTCATTCTGCACTACAGTCAACTCAACTAAGGACCATGACCATGAAGTGGTGAGCGGTTTAGGCTTGTACTAACTCAAGATGTAATTGTATACTTTCTATGGAAGAAGGCAAGTAATTTATAGAAACACTTAAGAATAAATCATTTATTGGATGGTTCTACCTAAATTTCTGAGTTAAATATAATTAAACCTGGGCTGGTACCAACATAAACCTTGGAACTGAAACTGGAATAGGCATAACTATTTTGGAATAACACCTTATGATGTATTACCCATTACTGGGTTAATACATCATAAGGTATTTCTAAGAATGAGGTGTTTCATGGAGACTATGCAATTCTATCTTGAGTCATTATCAGCCTAAACCACTCACAATTACATGGTTCTTAGTTGAGTTGATAAATAATGGACGTCTCTGTATTTATCTACCTATTACCTGCATTAATCACCCAATAATGCTCTATCATTCATTGGTAATAGTTAAGGTGTCTTAGTGTTTCACATGCAGTTTGTCTGTATTTACCTTGTGTGGTAATTATCCAATATTAAACTATTATTTACCATGTACTGGGACTGTTCAAGGAAGAGTACTGAACAATATTTTTTCTTCTTATGCAACACCACCATGAACTCCTTATCTTAGACAATGATTAGTCTGAACGTGCTCTGCCATAGTGAATACAATCGATGGTCAGCGCAAGCATGCCCTGTCATCTGCACAAACCTGCACAAGTAGCAGCATGCCATGATGACATCCCCTAATACACCACCTCTCCCATCTATGCACTCAGATTTGCTTGAGCACTGGATCAGGATGAACGTGCTCTGCCTCCATGAATGCATCTTATGCTTAGCAGGAGGACCACCGCCTGTCATCTGCATAAGCTTGCACCAGCAGCAACGTGCCACGGCTGTGTTGTGCATCAGAGGGAAACGTGTGTGGGTCTCTCAGTTCTCTCATGCGCTGCCCGCCTGCAGCAGCACCCACTGAGGAGGAACCACAGGATTACAGGGAGACTAATCTAACTAAGTTCCATAAACAAGTGCTTTTAGCAGATGCTTTTAGCCAAAGCAGCCAACAAATCAGGCTACATACCGTGTGGTTAAGTAGAGCGTCTCAATTTGTGGCAGTGGCAAAATTAGGGATTATAGAAAGGCCCAAAGACAGATATTAAAGATGACTGACCAACCATCAGTGACGGTCTGTTAATTATTATGAGTTTGTCACGCCATGCCAAGTAGGTCCAACCAAAGCACAGCTTAATTCCAGTAATATCAATAGTACATATTTGTGGACAGATTACATTTGAATTACAGTAATCTGTCATAATATGTTGGGATTCGACTTCCCTAGATGGCCAAAGAGCAAACACCTGCTAGTGGGCATTTTCAAAACAACTGGGTTGTTAGCTCACTGTGTTAGAAAGAAAAAATAGTATAAGGTACGCCTATCTAGAGTTCAAGAGCTGGCAGTGCATTGATATTCCCTCAACTCATGTTATTTATTTATAAATATGGAAGACCCTGTTGTATGTGAGCTTTTTGAGAAAAGTAATAAACTAGATAATAATACACAATCAAGGGTCAAAGACAGTATCATGAATTTACAATAAATGAGACATTCACATTCACATCGACATTTGTAAGGCTTGGGGAAGATGAGGTAACATTTACAGAGCAGACTCAAGCGTACACAGAATTCAATGTTGATTACGTAAACTGGGGTTGTACTACACTGAACTGAACTGGGGTGTTCTGGTTCTGTTGTTGATCATTTGTGGTCCTGCTGTTGATCATGCATTTTTCAACCATGTTTATATTCATAATGAAACTTTTCCTATATATGTATGTGACTTTCAGTGAGTGAGTGAGTGAGTGAGTGAGTGTGTGTGTGTGTGTGTGTGAGAGAG
>NC_055978.1:26425066-26445066 GCF_018492685.1 Alosa sapidissima | reverse complement strand
ACACACACACACACACACACACACACACACACGCACACTAACACACACACACACACACACACACACACACACACACACACACACACACACACGCACACTACACACACACACACACACACACACACACACACACACTCACACGCACACTAACACGCACACAAACACACACACACACACACACACACACACACACTCACACGCACACTAACACACACACAAACACACACAAACACACACACACACACACACACACACACACACACACACACACACACACACCATCCTTCTCCTTTTCTTTCGTGGCTTCTCTTTGTTTCTGCGCTGCTCCAGTGCGCTGGTTGACCACAGCAAGGCGGAGAGGCCATGGGGAGAGATCATTCATCTTGATGGACACTTGGCTTTCTGATGAGCCAAGATGTTATTCATGCATAGCCACACACACACAGAGAGAGAGAGAGACGGACTGAGAAATATTAGCTGGCAGTTGGGAGGGGCCTTGGGCACTTAGAGGGCTCAGTGGAAGTGGAAGCGATGTTCGCACGGAATCCTGCGTCGAGCCGAGAGTCGAGAGCCGAGAGCTTGACGGATTCGCGGTGGTCTGGCAGAGTGGCAGAGTGCTCGGGTGGAGGAGCGCTTGTGGTTCACATCAACCCGACCCTCCCCCCCCCCCCCCTTCTACAACCACCCACTCCCCCTCGTCTGCCCCCCCCCCCCCACCCCCCCTTCTACAACCACCCACCCTCAACTGCCCCCCCCCCCCCCTTCTACAACCACCCACTCCCCCTCGTCTGCCCCCCCCCCCCCCCCCTTCTACAACCACCCACTCACCCTCGACTGCCCCCCCCCCTTCTACAACCACCCCCTCCCCCTCGTCTGCCCCCCCCCCCCCCCCCCTCCATCCCATCCCCTTCTTCTCCCAGGGCCTGCTACCCCACTCCTCTCCACAGATGGGCAGGCCGTGGGCCTGATGAAGGGGGAATCAGCGAGCAGGAAATTGAAACAGCATCCAGGGAGAGGAGATGTGCAACGTGGTCCCGGGGATATTGCCACGGTTACGCTTGGGCTCCGAGTGGTGAGTGACGAGTGGTCCGGAGGAGAGCCGTGTGTGAGTGTGTGTAATGGGCCCTTACTGAGGCTGCTGGGGAGGGTGTGTCTGCTACACGGTCTCCTGATTTGGAGCCGTTGCCACAATACATCTCAGGAGGCCCATTTAGAGTTTTGGTGTGGAGAGCCTTTTACATCCCATAGCTTTTATTATTTTTGTGTGTTTTTTTCCCATCACTGGCATCAGTTCTAAATCACCATATGAGTGTTTCTGTCACTGATACTGTTCTGTTTCAGCCTGTTGGAGTCTATGTTAGTAGCAACTGGGTGAAGCATATACAGTAGAGCGTGTCAGTGTGTGTGTGTATATATGTGTGTTGTAGACTGGGGGACTGTATGCTTGTTTTAGTGCTCTCTGACCTGACATGTAATAAACAATAAGTGCATATGAGATTAACCCTTTTCTTACTGCATCACTGCACTAGGCTTTCTTTGGGCATGAGTTCAAACGAGCTCCATCTTTATGCACCAATGACTGAACATGTGGAAGCGGAGAAACAGCTGTGTGTGTGTGTGTGTGTGTGTGTGTGTGTGTGTTTCTGTTTCTGTTTGTGCTTATGAGTGAAACAAATAGATAGAGAGAAAGAAAGAAAGAAAGAAAGAAAGAAAGAAAGAAGTAGTGTATCAAGAAACCCAATGTTGTCTTTGTCCAGGGATTCAAATACTTGTTGTGCTATGGATGCCCTCTGTTTGACCGTGTTCCATTTAGAGATTCACATAAACTGTGCCATGTTGACATATTAGAAAAAGGGAGAAGATATTGGACTTTGGACTTGGACTTTTCTAGGCTTACAAATGCATATTGGATTATAGTGCATCTCTCACAGAGAGAGATTAGCACTGATTTATGGAGGTCTAGATCTCTCAACAGAAGTCTACGTGTTTGGGTCCAGTGGGTGTCTACATTTGAGCACTTGAAACAAATAAGCATCCATATTGCTTTTTTAAAACAACAATGTGTCCAAAAGGCAAATTAAAGCCTTTTTTGTTACATTGTCTAATTGACCAATACCACACAAAGTGATCAATTATAATGACTAACCCCAAACAAAATGCTCCCAGACCTAGCACTTTCCTCTGTGTCTGGTCTATTTCCATTCTAAATACTGTTAGTAATGTGAGTGGACTTGTATACACAGTCGAAAACAATTACTCTGAAACAGAGCACCCCTGTTTCATCCTCTCCGCACATCTATAAATCAAAATCCTTCAGTACCTGCAGTCAGCAAGGTAAAAAACCCCTACAGGGCTGGATTAAATATATACACAAAGAGGTTTCATTTATAAATGTATTGAGCATACAGGTTTGACATTTGTTTTTTCCCTGGTTTAATGTTGAAAGTGCAAAGTGCACTTTAAGTGCAAAACACATATAAAATGTGATATTCTTTACATTAACAAGCCATTTATTTCTGTAAACAGAAGGTAAGGTAAACATTGACTGTACAGGGAATTTTGAGTGTGTCCAAAATACAGCACAAACCCTATATAGTATATATTGTACATATACTGTGTGCCATACACCTGATGAGCTCTTTACCAGCTGTCAATCAAATGCACAGTGCCCTGACTCGGCAAATTCACTCCCTGAAGACCTGCCTCACTTACCACCCATCAGTAATTCCCTGAATAATTCATATGAGGCGGGACGGTGATGCCTGAGCTATTTTGGACAACAGAGAGAACACCAGTCCCTTCACTTTGCCCTTTGCATTTTTCATGGCCTCTGATTTTTCTATATATACAGCGGCACTATATATAAATGCCTATTCTTCCCCCTGCGCGCGGAACAATGCAGCCTCGGCTCTTAGAGCACATTAGATAGGTTGTGCCCAGGACGAGCACGAACAATAACACACAAGACCCTGAATAAAAGCCTTTCAGGGACCAGCATGAAATCTTAAACACCTCTTCTGCACATTTCTGTTGTTTGAAAGGAAGAATGTTGGGGATGGGGATGGGGATGGGGGGGGGGGGGGGGGGACAGGAATAGGGGTTGAGAAGTGAGTTTAGCCAGAGCAACAGCACCTCTAAAGATGTGCCAAGAGTTGTTTTCCCCCTCTTCCCCTCCTGCTGCTGTGGAGGGACGCAGCAGTACAGTATGTGATGGGAAGCAAGAGCGTAGAGTGAAAAGAGCACACAGTGTCCAGCAGGTCTGTGACAGGTGTGGAAGCCAAAGCCTTGTCACGGACACACTCGTGCGTGTTGTGTGGCTTTAGGGACGGACCTCGTGCATGCTGTTGTTTCTGCACTGCAGACAGGAAGTGATGAAGTTATTCCAGCCAGCGTCACCATTACCGCCGGCAACAGGGCCATCTGATGTTTATGTACGTTCCCCCTGCGGTCCAACCACACAGCTGAACGGCACATTTCAGGACGTTATTTCTGGACTGGTTTACGATTACTCAAGGTTCTGGAAGTGGACTACGTCCATTCCTTCTTTCATTTTGGATGGACATGAAAAACGCTTCCAACCTCCAAGTTTATAATCAGAAGGGAAAAGGAAGTTCGATGACAGTTTTAGCTGTTCTTCTGAATACCAAGGTCTCTTTGTGCCAATCTAGTAGCATATATATATATATATATATATATATATATATATATCCGTGTGTGTCTGTGAATTGAACAGCATGAACATGTCACTATCACACACACACACACACACACATACACACACACACACACACACACACTTATCAGTACCCCCCCCCCCCCCCCCCACAAATGTGTACTATGAGTAGTGTGTGTGTGTGTGTGTGTGTGTATGTGTGTGTGTATGTGTGTGCCTGTGTGTGTGTGTGTTGGCATGTCCTGAAGGGCATTTCTGGCCCAGTGCATGGGGACTTTCTACAAAGGATTGCTGGGTGGTTTGTATCATCATCTTGGTGAGTTTTTCAATGGGAGGGAGGGGAAGACTAAACAAATCACCTCTCCAGAATCAAATCACCAAGGAGACCCAGAACACAGCAGGCGATCCTGTGTCATTTTCTTCTCCGAGCCTTAAGTAGGAAGGGCACTCACTGTGGTCTTCAAACATTATTTTAGGAACTGTTTCTGTCACCTCGCGAGAGGCGGCGGAGAGCATTCCAGGCCGAGTCTCCTTGGGCATCTGACGGATGACAGCTGAGCAGATGTGCGGGTTTGACACTTTGACCGCAACATGTGTTGTCATTCCCTCTGCATAACACACAGAGAAACAGGGATAAACTGACACTGTTAGTAGCCTAGTAATCAGACAGGGGCAAAACGGTCACCTACAATGTTAAAGGGATTGTGTGCTTTTGGTTATGTAGTTATCTCTTTTCTCTCTCTCTCTACCCCCCTCTATCCTCTCAGTGGCAGAACACCACAGCTGAAACAGTTTTCTATGTTAGTTGGAAAAACAGTCAGTTCGGCTCAATGAACTAAGTTCTCCTTTTAACAGACGACGATGGTATTTTTCCATTAGTGTGGATGTGTATCTAATGTGCAGATGTTCATCTGAAGAAGAAAACATACACACCCACCACACACACACACACACACACACACTTCACATTTAAACAAGGCCAGTGCAGGGAGATCTAGCATTCATCCCTAGTTAAACTTCACTCTAGGATCAGAGAGAGAGAAAGAGAGTGGGCCAGAGAGAGAGAAAGAGAGAGAAAGAGAGAGTGATCTGAGGAACAATTCATATATGTATGCACTATGGCACTAATTAGTAAGAATGAGATAACAAATGCATGATCAAAGATTCATTTGTGTATTGATGTGTAGATACTATACCCATGTTGGATAAAATAATGAGGATTATCCAAGCAGGATTGAATAAATTCTCTCTCTCTCTCTCTCTCTCTCTCTCTTTGTGGTTATATGTAAATCTCTACCTATATGTCTGTGTGTTTTCTCTGTTAATGAACGAGCCTTTATAATCATAGGCAAGACTGGAGAAGAACTGAGGGATGTCTTATGCTGAAAAATACTTACAGAAAAAGGCTCAAAGAATTTGGGGGAATAACCTCATGTGTCATGCTTGAGCTGCACCAGCGCACCGCAAAGGCCAGATCCTTTCAAGAACTTCCCTTTTTCCCTGAGCAAATATTCCCCTCTTCCAAGTGGGCTGTGGTAAGGCGAGGCTACATTCCTGCATCTGAGAGAACGGGAGAGAGGGACTTAGATGGAGAGGGAGAGAGAGAGAGAGGGATGAGGAATGAAGGGAGAGAGAAGAACTTACTGGAGAAAACGCAGAGAGTGGGAATTGGTACATAGAGGGGGTGGGGGGTGGGGGGGGGGATTTTGCATTAATTCCAACCACAGTTGTTGACTTTTCAGGCATAGAGGGCAACTGCTCAACTCTGGGGTTAAATGAATGAACAAATCTTGCTCTCTGCATTTATAGCAGGTCCTTAAGTTTAATAAAGCATAATGCACTTAACTATCGGACAGAGTGCTTCTAAATGACAGGCAGCAATATATTCCCAACCAAAGGATCTGCTGTCTTGAGGGGGCACAGAGGCTGTCTCAGGTAACGCACCTAACTCGGAGGTTTAGCAGCTGTTTGTTATCAGGGGCAGTAAAAAATCTGAAGCAAAAACACGTGTTTGCCACTGATAGCCTTGAAAAATGGACTGCAAAATACTTCAGTCTTTCAGTGAAAGAAGACTTCATCAGTGTTTCAGTGCCATCTTCAGTCTGATAATGTTCGGATTGATCATGCTGCTTTCAAACTCTTGTTTGCAAGGATTAAATGCATACCTACAAGGCTACATGTGGTTTTGAAAAGCTCTTTATGGGGAAAAGAAATACAAAGAAGGAATAATCACACACACACACACACACACACACACACACACACACACACACACACACCTCATATTGAATTTGTGCATTCATATTTGATTTTTCCAAGCTGAAGTCTGACAGAATAATGAATGCCTCAGAATGCTAACAGCACTTTTCTATCTTCACCATATATTTGGTTTAACTTGTGCTATTCCTACATGTTTTTAGGCATGTAAGCCCTTTTGTTATTATGGCTTGAACTTTGAAGAAGGGGAACCAAAGAATGTCCTCTCCCTTGTGTAAACTTCTTGAGATTATGTGTGTGTATGTGTGTGTGTGTGTGTGTGTGTGTGTGTGTGTGTGTGTGTGTGTGTTTGCCACTGAAAGCTTTCATAGGCTTTTTTTTCTCGGTCTGAGAGGTCAGACAGGTGTTTATCACTGAGCATTAGTGCTCAGGGCTCTTTGCTTGTATGTGTGTACGTGTGTATGTGTGTGTGTGTGTGTATGGGTGGAGACCATCTCTGCAGCAGGGACAGCTCTGCTCCACCAGAAAGGCATTCAGCCCTGCTGCAGCACATAACGCACACAGCACAGTCTACTGAGTCACACTTTCCAACAACCCCCCCCCCCACTCCCACTCCCCCACCCCAGGCCATGAGTCATCTCCCTGGACTCCTGGACTGTCTCAAAACCGCTGAGGTACACAGACCAGTAATGAACCAATAATTATCACAAATACTTACTCTACCACCAGCCCATCACTGTTCTAATGAGTTGGAATACCTGTATCTGGTTTGGCCAGACCTCTCGGACACCCTGAGGGAGTGTATAGCGGACAGCTTAGAGAGCTCCTGATTGGTGGGTCCACTGTGGAGAGCTTGAGGAGGTGTGTGGGCCCCCCCTGGGCCGGCTCTGGAGGGGTGGTCACTCACGTCACGTTGAGTGGACAAGATTCAGCCGCACTGCAGACTGAGGAATGTGAGCAGTGATAGAGTCCACCCCAGCAGGGCGGGAAAGCCTGACATGCCTCGCCATAGCTCAGAAACACATGTGCAAACATTCATCAACATACTTTTCATGTCTCTCCAAGGGTATGCATCACCACTTACAGCATGAACATACACGACTGTGCTGATTTCAGATCAGTATAGAAAATGAATGTATAGATCTTATATGGTTCCCCTTAGTTATTACTGACACCATAAAAACAGATGCTATGAAAGCAGTTCATAGCATGTTCCAGACAAGATGTTGCGTAACGGTAAGGAGATGTAAATTTGATGCCCGTCTGCTTGCCTAGGGCGGTAGCTGCCCTATTCCAGGCGTGCGTAATGTCGACACCGCAGAACTCCCGCTGAAGACAAGCACACATTATTTCCATAGTCTGTCGACACATCGCTCTGCGCTTGATTCTGTCCTGATTGCTGTTGTGCATAATCTTGGTCAACATACTTAACTCGACTTTTCAATCCTGTCATTCATGGCCCGGGAGATGAATTGTCCCCTTTCCGAGGTAATGACTACAAAAATAAAAGAATGCAGACAGCAGACCCGTGTGACGGTAAACAATTTGTCAGTTGCAATCAGTCTCTCCGCACACAGTACGTGCACGTCAGCCCTAAGGCCAAACCCTGGTATGACCACATTGCATTGGACACACAAACAGCTTTTTTCCCCTCCTAATGTTTTCTGTTTCGTTTCAGAGGGCCCGGGCCCATGGGCACAGACCGTAGAGAAAGCCCAGACTGGACCGTTAATCCCTCTGAGGTACCATCAGATGATTTATTATGAGTCTGACTTGGTGCATTCTGTTGCATTCTTCTGCCTCATAAGTCAGCGCTCCCATATGAAGCTCCCACATGCCCTAATGTTGTGCCAATGGTGTATGACTGACAAAGCTATGCCTTGCTCTCGACCTTTGACCTAGACAGTGGTAACAAGAATCCTGGGGGAAATACAGCTCGGTTTTCCTTGGCATTCTGCCTCATGGGAACCATCCACATTGTGAGTAGCTTCTGATACCACAGGGGACATCAGTGCAAAGCCAAAGCCGTCATGACAGTGATTAGATTTCATACATGTAACGTGACTCTTTCCATTCAGGACTATATACACTCAGCTATTAAAAGCAAGTGATTCTACAATTTAGGAAAATAATTGTAGAAAATGTCTTATATAGCCAATCGATCACAGTTGAATCTTCAGTTAAACTCAGCTGGTGATGAAGCCATCGGGAGTTTCTCTGGGTGCACTCGTGTAAACATTGGTGCTTCTTAGTTTAAGCAGTTGCCAAACGTACCAACAGACTTTCTTTGCCTCAGGCACTGAGTGAGCCAGGACCACTGCTGCATGTGAAGACTGAGCATGTTTTCAACTTTGTTGACCTCCCTGAGAATTACTCTGCGCCGAGAAAGCTTTTAGAAGAGTGAAGGGAACAACACCCGCCATTGTGAATATTTCACCCTAAAAAGCACAACGTAGCAGAGGGGGAGAGCACAACGTAGCAGAGGGGGAGAGGACAACGTACTGTAGCAGAGGGGGAGAGGACAACGTAGCAGAGGGGGAGAGGACAAATGAAGAACCACCGCAATTCACACAGGTCCCAGAGCAAAGAGGGGGCCACATACTGTATACTATGCACCAGGCACCGTGTGTGTGTGTTTGTGTGTGTGTGTGTGCGTGTGTGCATGTGTGTTTGTGTTTGTGTTTGTGTGTATGTGCGTGTGCGTATATGCATGTGTGTTTGTGTTTGTGTGTATGTGCGTGTGTGTATATGCATGTGTGTTTGTGTGTATGGTACTGTATGTGTGTACTGTATGTGAGGGCTGAGTACCATGAGGTGCAATATAAATTTATTGTTAGTTTCACAGAAGACAAATGTTTGTGTGTATGTGTGTGTGAGAGAGGGAGAGTGACAGATAGACAGAGATAGAGAGAAATGGACCTAGAAAGAAAGAGTGATGCGTGTGTGTGTGTGTGTGTGTGTGTGTGTGTGTGTGTGTCTTCCTCTGTATGCAGGGTGAACAGGGTTGTTGTAAGCAATAGTCTGAATCATTGATGGCTAGAGAGATGGGAGATACTGCTCATTCTAAAAGCCAATTGATTTTTTCCCTGGGGCACATCTGTGGGTGTCTCCGTTCATAGCAGAGAGGATGTGATGGGGAAACTTCTGCAGCAAGGCAGCCAGGCCGAAAGTACGAGACTGAAACAGACCGAGAACCATCTATCCACCGGTCCCTCACTTTGGCCTCGAGGAACAGGTGATACATTTCTCCAGATTTTCTCTGTTTACTCAGTATTGGCTGAGATTTATTTCAGTGTCTGTGTATGTGTTTGTGTGTGTGTATGTGTGTGTGTGTGTGTGTGTGTGTGTGTGTGTGTGTGTGCGTGCATGTTTGACCAAAGCCTCAGCTTTGTGGAACCCACATTCTGGTGTGTGTGTGTGTGTGTGTGTGTGTGTGTGTGCGTGTGTGTGTGTGTGTGTGTGTGTGTGTGTGTGTGTGTGTGTGCGTGCATGTTTGACCATTGTAAGATAACACAGATGCTTCTCTGTAAGTAAAAGTTTGCCAAATTAAAACTCACACTGCACCATCTGCCCTGATCACCCAACTGCATAATCTCATATAAACACATCTAGCTGGCATAGTGCTGATATTCCTTTCTAGCTTAGCCTATCCAGTGCTTTTGCCAGACAGACACCATCCAATCAGAATCAGATGTGAACAGAAACCTCCTTCAACATAAACCTCACACAGACTGCCGTGTTGGAATTGGGCAAACGTTGTTGTTTATTCACTGTACTGATTAGAAAGGAGCTAGGTCATGCTGGGGGAAGACCTCAGCCAAAGGAAAAAAAATAGTTCACTTCTAATCATTTAATCATTATGACCGCCGCTAGCGAAGCTAGCGAAGCGGTCATATACTGTAGGGATTGTCAAAGTTTTTTTTTTTTTTCCCGTCATCTACTTCCTGAATTTTTGGTCAATGATACCCGGGACACCGAACCACCGGGGCACATGAAATTTGGTGGGTATGTAGCCCCACTAGACTTTTACGGAAAAATTTTGTTTCATCCCCGGGGGCCACTCCCCCCCCCCCGTGCTGGGCCCCCCGAACCGCAAAAAAAGCAGTTTTTCCTAAATAACTACCTGAACCGTGGCACTGAGGATGAAGAATCTTTTATGGTATGTTGGTCTCAAGGGCCCACATCAACCTGGCCCATAATCACTCATTTGTGATTTGCACCCCCCCCCCCGGTAAAAAATGAAAATGCAATATTATTCTGCTTTAATCGCCCCTATCTTCAGTTAAGATGTTCAGAACTGCACCAAATTGTATGTGTATGATTAACCTGACATTCTCTGGGGGTATGCCAAGTTCAGGCACCCACATACTATCGGTATTAGAACGGCCGATACATAATTACAAATTCAGTAGGATTAAAAGAAAGACAAAATAAATATTCATCATCATCATCATGGCTGCATTTCCAGTATTGGCGATAAGTAGTCGTTTCTCCACTAGATGGCGCATCGTTGCAGTGAGACGTAATTTTGTTGGAAGTTAAAGGAGAATTTCCCGTGTGATATTGACCTAAAGTGTATTGAAACATGATACCGAGTGTGAACGTATGTCTCATAGCCCATCTCGGCTTGTCCCCTGCACTCCAAAATCTGGCGCTAGTTAGCCGATGCTACCAACAGCTTTTTCAATAGTGGTGCTTTGGCATCGGGCTAGCCATGCAAATAAATCACTGTTTTACACCCATTTACGAGGCTCAATGTATCTCCACACTTCATTGGTAGACTTCCGAGGGCCCTGACATTTAAAACGAGACATTGAGAACTTTGAAAAAGCACTGGTAGTTTACTTACAAGACGATTTATACAGACAGTATCTTCACAAAGTTTAGCGTTTGCAGCCATCTTGAATTTAGTCACGATAAGTCGAGCAACGAGTAATAATGAACAGGTATGATAAGGGATCAGATTCCAAAAATAATTCAGTGGAAATGCATGGATTCCAGTTTCTTCCAGTAGCAGCAACTGGAATCCATGCATTTCCACTGAATTATTTTTGGAATCTGATCCCTTATCATACCTGTTCATTCTTACTCGTCGCTCGACTTGAAGCCGAAATAAATCTGAGGATGTTTATCGAACATGCTTGGTTTTTACTGCAGGTACGTTAATCTTATAATATCAATAAGGACCTAGGTAATGTTACCGTTAGCGTTGGTTGAGTGACAGGAGGCCAATTTGATTTATTGCATTTGTAGAAAACTATAAATGCGGTTATACCAAGCAAATTGATAGCAGCACTGTTTGTATCTTTCGACTGTCATTTGTTGCACGTGCTACAAAATCATTCTGTGCAATGGAAGATTTACCAACGTTACACCGGTCTGATACAGTCTTGCCTATACATGCGTGAGACTGAGACGCCTGTTTATTTTGTTTTAAGTGCGTGCAGGGTGTGAGAGGGGAATCGATGTGCTTTGATTCCAGCTTGGTAGTTGTAGTCTGTGAAATTAAAAAGCACGTGTGTGTGAAGTATCGAAACAATGACACCTTCATTTCATTATGGCTGCTTTAGCAACACCTTAAGCTACTGTGTAGTGGGTCCCATTTAGAAGTGGCTACTTCATTCGCGCTTTCCTTGACTCATGGAGCTGCGTGAATTTTATTACACGGCGTAAGCCATTGGTTTCCAAGGCGTAAGCCATGGAAATTACACGGCGTAAGCCATTGGTTACCAAGGCGTAAGCCATTGGTTTCCAAAGGAGATTTTATTTGTGTCGCCAGCATAGCCTATTGACAATTTATGTTGTAAATAGGCCTACCTTATAAGCCTACCTGTAGCTTAGGGAAGCTAACAGCTTTCTATTAGGATCTAGTTTGTTAGTTACAGTTTTGTCATAACTCCCTGATGCATTTTTGCATTTAGAATAGCCAGAGCGTGGATATCTCAATCGGAAAATTAAACAATATCGGGTGCCTATGGACTAGGCTGGGTGAACCCAGCCTGATCTGCCCGCTACTTATTTTTTGATTTCTTAAAAGATTGAGCTTGGTCTGGTGAAAGCCAGACTAGCCATGGACCTCAGTTACACAATGCAAGGGAACATGAATCAGCCTATATTTGCACAAACAATAACGGACAACAGCTCTTCAACTTTGGCCCATTAAAATGTGTATGAACAGTCTAGTGACGCATTTCATCAAGGCCCATTTGGACATGTCAGTTATTTGCACCACTGGTTAGATGTAAAACAGCATTTCATTTCAGACTACTGTTACTTCATTTGTGCATTAACAATAACGTTTCAGACTACTGTTACTTAATTGACATTGACAATAAAGTATTACATGAACTAAAGATGACTAAAATCTTATGTAGAAGAAGAAACATTCACAAAAAATCCATCCATCCAAAAATGACCTTTGTTTTTGATAGCTGTTGAAAACGGCATGGAACTGACAGAGATGTTTTTGTTTTTTTGTCTCTTTAGAACACATAAATATATTTTCCAGGACGATGCTGTTGCTTGATGCTGAGACAGCATTAAGACCTTAACAGAGCAGGGGAATTCCACACTTTCTGGGTAGAGTAGGTAACTGAGGGGGTTGAAATTGCACTGCACAGAGGGAGGTCCTAATGTTGCATGATGAGGCTGTTGCATGCTCTGCTTGACATGTTAAAGTAGTATGTTGTTGTGAGTTCTGTTGGGCGATGTCTGACGTCTGACGTGGCTGGGGGGGGGGGGGGGGGGGGTTGGGGGGCTCCACTTCAGTGACTCCACACCGGGAGCTTGAAGTGTTTTTGAGAGAAATGAGGGTCGATCATATCACTTGATGCACAGCGTTTTGGATGTGCCACACTGCCCTGTCCCAACCTTTGCCATATTTGTCCTGCATAGTGCTTCTCCAGCTCTTTGCGAGTACTGTCTCCTGAGCCACTCTTCTTCCAGCCATCTCATCTGGCCTGTCACTCCCCCACTCCCTCTCATGTTGTGATGTTCAGACGGGTAATGTATGGGGCTACTTGGGGGTATTGTTCCCTGGGGCAGTTTCCTGGACCACCCCACGGTGAAGGCCCTGGGATAGTCCTCCTTACAGGATGGACCTTAGGAGGAGCCTATTGCCTATTCTCTAATGTTAAGTCAGAATGAGCCTTGAAGAGTACTCCAACTCGAGGTATAAAAATAACAGGGTGAATGTAATCTATGACACTAAACTCCATTTATGCTAACTGTTTCTGATGTTTTATGTATTAAGGTTCCATGCTCTCTGGTAGGATCCGGTGGAATTTTTTATGTGAATCCAGTATTAGTTTATGAGTCATCATTCTCCTGCTCCATGGATGAGAGAGGGAACACATTCATAATTGATTGGCTCATGCATCCTTAATACTCCTTAATAGTTCCTCAAAGCTTGCGGTGTTAACGTCCAAGCGTCGTTGGGTGAAATGGCCTGGCCGAGGTTGTGGCTCCACTGCTACCCCGTTGTCTCCAAAATGCCCCTTTCACTGTCACACGTAAGTCATTACTGCATCCTCTGTGCATCCAGGGTGGACCTCAAACATTTCCTGGCATTCAGAACGTAACGCAATTTAAGACAGCTTGTCTGCACATGACTTGAGGGTAATATACAGCCATTTCATTCGATTGTTTTGTTCAGAGTCTGGGAATGGAGCGGGGGACTCTGTGGCTGTCATTGTGTTTACTTCTGTCTCCTCACAAGGTCTGAGCCTAAACCATGACGACTGAAGAATGTGGGACTGGGAGTTCACTCATCCACACATCCGTATTCACTCAAATTAAAACACTGAGGTCACATTATGATTCATCTGAGTCAGGCAAAATTACAATTTCAACATTTCAAGTTTCTTGACGTTAATGCGGTCTAGCACAGAATCAGAGGTGTCAGCCATTTATTCCCCATTTGCAATTCTTTTCATTTATACTGCAGGAACACTAACAAGCCGTATATCGATTTGCATAAAACTCTGATAGGCTTTGCCTAAAGACACACTATACATACCAAAACATCTTGACACCATCATTGAAGCAATCATGTTTCAAGTAAAACTGCTGGTACTTTAACCTTAAGGCATTAATCAAAGTGACATGATCTGAAAACTGAAATCCCCTCAATGTGGTATTGCTATTTGAGAACTGAAAACATGACTGAACTTTCTGATGCTCATTCACTTAGCCACCTCTTAGCTAATAACGCATGAAACTGCATAGTGGACAGATCCTGCATCCCCTTCGACCACTCCATACCTCCCACATCGAGGCTTTTGACTGCTCTCGGAAAAGATCTGTTCCCGAGCATATGTAGTCCTCTGCCCCGCGCAAAAACCGCTAAGTGCTAAAATCAATATTTCACCAAGGGCGCGGCGAGCAAAGGCGAACAATGCAACAGTACCCACAGGCCTCTGCTCTGAATTATTCATCCTCTTTCTTCTGCTAGTCGTGGTTGGGTCGTGGCAGGCCAGAGTCCCGAAGACAGACAGCTAAAGTTGCGTCTAGGATCCCACATTACCCTGCACACTTTTTCTGAAAAGTGCCCTTTAAGTAGGGACCCCCATCTGGTGGTCCTCCTGCACAAGGCTGAAAAGGCTTAACCTTGTCATCAGTGGAATGGCAGTTTCATACTGAGCCGTGGAGCTGAAGGAAATGCTTTCCTTCATCCTTGGGAGCGGAGACCATTAGCCATTTGTGGGCAGTGCTGTGAAGAGTTGAATGTGGGAGAGTGTGAGGAAGAGTGGTCAGCGCTTGTGTTTGATTGTGAGTTTAGCATCTAATGCGTTAACACTCTGTTTATAAGAGGCTGTATCACTGCGGATGAAGGGCATTTTCATTTAGCTAAGCTGATGAACATTACTGATGCTGGACAGGCTTGAGCAAGCAGGAGTGGAGGCCCATGGGGGTGCCCAGACGAGTGCCTGTGTGGAAGAGAGGAGAAAGCACTGGGAGCTAAAGGACTCTGGGCGCTAATTAATACTGCATGTCATTGTGAAAATACAGCATCTTCACTGGGGGGAGGGACTAAGAAGGACCATTTAAATTAGCGACAGTAAAGATGCATTATTGTATGTGGGATTGTTGTGGGACATTAATTTTATACAGTACTGACAAGAGCCCAGATCTTTCAGAACATGGAGGTAATAAGAGTTTACATCTATGGTCAAACTCTGTTTTATGTATATCAATTTCAAATAATTTATTATTTATGATCATCATAAAAGTAAGCTATAGAAAATAGTGGCTGTTTTTATGAGTCCGTTATTGAATACTTGAGGCACATGAGTGATATCTAAACATTATTGGTGAATTAATTTTTTTAGAAGATATATTTGACAGCTTGATAATGGAGAAGAGATCCAGTTGCACGGAGGTGTTATTATCCTTTTAAGTGTGATGTTTTTAACAGTGGACAGTGGAGAGAGACAGGAAGTGAGTAGGAGCGCGAGATGGAGTGGGACTCTGGGAAATGATTGCAGGCCGGAATCGAACCCGGGTCCCCATGGGCACCGACAGCCAAATGTGGCACAGTGATGCCGCCTGTGCCACAGCTGCCCCTTATCATTATTTTTAGCATCTTTCTTTATTTATTGCCCTCCTGGGATGAGTCCTACTACACTACAAGACGCTGGGCATCACTGTGTTTAGCATACTGTAGCACTATCAAAGACCGAGAGCTAAAAAGTGTGTGTGTGTATGTGTGTGTGTGTGTGTTTATATGTGTGGTGTTTGTGTGAATGTATTAGTTCAGCCCAAGATGATCCTTACTATCGATATAACACATATTTCACATTTCTTTTCCATTTACAGTAAATAGAGCAGCAGCAGGAACCATGCTAATCGGTAGCTAGCAGCATGACAGAAAAAAAACAACACCCTGAGCACATTTCCAGCACAGAAATTGTTTTGAAATTTTACAACACACACATGTATGGGCAATCACTCACCCTGTATGTCACGAGCGCGTTGTTTTGCTGTCATTAAACTGTCATTCGTCATTATGAATGTGCCTGTCATGTTTACGACAGTGCCTGTGCACCAGGAAGACTAACCTCAGAACTAACAAGGGCCAGCCTCTGCACCTCAGATCATGAAGCCATATTTCATTCCATATGCCTAAAACATGTGCGATGAACAGCCACAGTAACAACTTTCCAGAAGTTTCTGATTGTAGGCCGAGTGCCAACAAAAACAGCTCGCTTTTCTTGAAGAGCACACTTCATTTGTTAGTCCTACAAAGAGCAGAGAGAGCAACGAGAGAGGCAACCTGAGGATTTACACCGAGAGCAGCTATAGAACTTTTGAAATACGTTCACTTTATGTCAAATATGTCTAATTGAAGTTACATTCTGAAGAAAATCACTAAAACACATGGGTTGGGAAATTTGAAGGGTTATTTGATAGCAGGCAAAATGGACTCTCCATAAAACTTTGCAAACTTCCCAAAATATTCTCCCTACTCCTACACTCCGAGCTGGGTATGGGCCGTTGGCCCTGGTGGCAGAGAGAATATCACAAACAGATCCGTATTAAATTGCATCATTTCCTGAAGCGGAGGTTGGAGCTTGCCTGAAATGTGACCTCTGCAAAGACGGAGCCACACCAAACTGCAGAAAAAAACAGGCCTCCCTCAAAACCAGAGGAAAGAATAGCTGTCCATAAAAACCTAGAAGTACATTATGTGTGTGTGTGTGTGTGTGTGTGTGTGTGTGTGTGTGTGTGTGTGTGTGTGTGTGTGTGTGTGAGTGAGTGAGTGAGTGAGTGAGTGAGTGAGTGAGTGAGAGAGAGAAAGAGAGAGAGAGACAGTAGTATAAACCTAGATTCTGAAGCACTGAAACTGCACTTTGTCAGATGGCTGGCTTATCTTTTGTGCACTCTCTGCGTTGAGTGCCGGTTTGATTCCCCTCTTGAAATGAATCTAACCTGAAGGGTCACACATCCTGTGTCAATGTTGTGTGAGAGAGAGAGCGGTTCTTCCTCCCCTCCTGCCTCCTCTGTTCCCTTCACCTCCTGAAACAACACACACACACACACACACACACAAACACACGCACACGCACACGCACGCACACACACACACACACACAAACACACGCACACGCACACACACACACACACACTCACACACACACACACACACACACACACACACACACACACACACACAGCTGATTCACCGCTCACACAGCTCCGAGTGATGTGGGTGCATTCTCTGTCTCTGCTTGTAATGGAGTCTCTCTGAGACCTCCTGAGTCCTGACACATCTGTGTGCAGGGGTGGGAGCCAGGCCTCCTGAGAGGTGAGGTTAGACTGAGGGTGGAGAGGGACTACTAAGCACACACACACACACACACACACACGCACACACACACACACACACACACACTGTAAAAAGTTTAACGTAAAATTTACAGCAACTTGCTGGCAGCAAATAACCAGCAAGTTGCTGTATTTCACTCTACAGTACACCTACTGTATATGAAATCACAGTACCTATGCCTGATACTGTAAATGCAAACTACAGTAGTACTACCAGTGCTGTAATGTATACAGTATTGAATTGTCTACCGTATTTTTAATCACAGTACTTATGGATCATACTGTAACTTAGTACAGTAGTAATACCAGTGCTGTAATATTATATACAGTAATTTTGGGAAATTCATATCCTGCTTTATCTACAGCCAGGATAAATTTGACTAGGCCTAGGTATGGTTTAGGCTACACAAACTTGCATAAATAACCATTGACAACTTGTTATCAGTTTGAAAAGCAAGTACATTTATTCACTTTTTTCCCGTTTAGAAATTTTCGTGTGCTGCATCCTAACGTTAGACCAACGGTTGCAGTCAGCCTGATCCACCACCAGTAGCAGAGTGAAGCAGCACCTAGCAGAAATAGAAGAAAAAAAGATAAACAGTGTTAGATAACAATTTCAACTGAAACTGAAGGCTACTTACAAGTGAAACTTTAGAATAATCATTTATATATATACTGTATGTTTTTTGAGTTTACTGTCAAAATGCCAGGCTGAAGATGGTGTTAGCATAACTCAGTTTCGCAAGGTATATTTAGCTGCTAACGTTAGCCAGCTGGGTGAGCTCATTGATGATGTTTGCTTGCAGCAACACATAGATATGTACTGATTACGATGAGTTAACGTTACATAAGTTAGCTGGTAGCAGCTAAACCTCCACGTTAACGTTAACCAGCAGCACATCATCTTCAGCCTAACATTGTGACAGTAACATACTAGGCCTAGCACTACTAGCGAATGTTTTATATAAATTATATGAATATAATAAACTGTAACTTACTGAGAACTAAGGTAGGCCTAATATAAATGAGACTGCCAAAACGTTAACGTAACATAAAACATTAACGTTAATGCCACCTTCACAGCAACAGCAACTATGATAGCTAGCCTAACGTTACTTACTTAGTTGATCCAACAAGCATGGATGAGTTTGTAAGTTAGACAGTACAACGTACATAGACTGTACATGCCCGAATTTAATGTAGTACAATTTCACAATGAAACATTAACGTTACATAAACAAATGCTTGCTTACCATTAAGGTGGAGCTGCGAACTTGACAGAGTGCTGAACACCGTTGGACTGACTGACTGAACTGTTGCTCAAAAATGATCTCCCGCCGCCGGACAGTTCAAACGTCGTCGCACGGTGCACGTTTCAATCACCACGTCAAAATTTCCCAGTAAACCATACATCCATGACTTTTCAATATCTTTTCAAAATGATGATTTGGATGGAAAATCAACATAATATCAATGTCACCTTGCTATCTGGGAGCTTAACTTTGTATTTATGTGCAAAAAGAAAACAGAAAACCCCAACTGATTTTCCGCCATGTTTTTTCAAAATGTTCAAAAAGCTGACAAGTGAGGGAGGAGTCAGATTTATTACTGTGTTATGATTCGCAGCAAATTTTTATTACTGTAGTTTGACCATTTTTGACCATAATTCATAGCAAAACTACAGCAACATACTGTATTCACAAATACAGTACACATTTTTCTCAAAAACAGCAGTGATGCTGTGAAAATCACAGAATCTTGTTACAGTGCACACACACACACACACACACACACACATTAAATGCTATGGTAAACAGACTTTGGGAAACAATGCACAGCACCCTCACATGCTGTCATTAACTGACACACACACACGCACAGCGAATGGGGGCAAGGAAACACCTAGTTTACAGTAACTCATAGCAACATCCCAAACAAAACCACACTTCATATCAAAGGATTGGAAAACGTGTTAAACGGATTGTGCATGAACTTCCTGTCCACTTCCCATCTTCACGTGGTAGGGCAGGATTTATGGAGCTGTCTCCCCCGCTCACATGGAGCGAGGTGCTGTGCCCTTTTATTAAAGTCTTCCAGGATGTTCGGCTCCTTTTAGGCCTTATGAGTGCTGCTGCCAAATTTGGCCGGCCTGCTCGATGGAAAATGACAAATGACATTCCGTTAAAGTTATTAAAACCTGAGGAGCTCCGACAGCTGCTGCAAACGTGCACAATGTGCTGTGCTGCATGTATGTGTGTGTTTCTCTGTGTGTGTGAGTCTGTGTGGCTCTGTGTCTGTCTGTGTGTGTGTGTGTGTGTGTGTGTGTGTGTGTGTGTGTGTGTGTGTGTGTGTGTGTGTGTTTTGTGTCTGTGTGTGTATATGTGCGCATGTGTGTGTGAGTGTGAGTGTGAGTGTGGGAGAGTGTGTGTGCAATACTGGCAATAAAAGTGTGACAGGAATTAATGAAACACTTATTAATCATCCCCCAGACATGAAGTGCCATATGACTGAAAGTGTGTGTGTGTGTGTGTGGTGTGTGAGAGAGAGAGAGAGAGAGAGAGAGAGAGTACCTGTGAAAAAAAGAGATGGAGAGATTGAGACAGTACTCCTTTGTCCACTGATCAGTGATAGAAGTTCCACCAACACACCATCATGATTCATGACCCAGTATGACTCAGGACTCCCCTCCCCCCCCCCTTGCCCCTCCCACATTTGAAGAGCAGCATACCTTTCCCACGCAGAGCCAAACAAACTGACAGGTCTGGTAAACATCTCAGCAGGCAGC
>NC_055978.1:26407566-26420066 GCF_018492685.1 Alosa sapidissima | reverse complement strand
AGTGACTGATGGACTCTGGGGAGTGCTGTGGGAACATGGTGACTGCGACTGAACACATGGCTGTGTGGATCCAGGCACAGACCATAATCACATGGCGACAGGGCGGGGTATTGTTGTAAGCAATCACAATGTACATCCAGTAAGTCCAGACGTGCTGGTGTGCTGGTGCGACTGTGTGTCTTCTCATTGTTTGTCACACATTCTACATCCATTACATTTCCCTTGCTTCTCTGTAAAATAAGTTGAAGAAAAAAGTATGAAAAGTACAAATGTTTTTGTAGCTAGTTACTGTGGTAGCACTGTATTTTCTGAAAACTCTCTGATCGTTGTGCAGATCACCACTTAGGCCTGGAAACAGACAGCAGCTGTCCTGTTTTTATTTGAAGATGAAGGGTCCCTGATTGGTCGAGGCTGACCTGGGTGTCTGTGATTGGCTGCTGTCCAGAGACCTGTTGAAGCAGTTAGTGGAAACTTGGGGAGGACAAGACCCAGGAGCTCTCTGAGCCTTTGGCATTCCCTGGCCTCAAGGAAAATACAACAGCCATTGTACAGAGGAGAGCACGCCATCAGAATGTGCAGTTATTGACACGTCAAAAAGTACTCTGTCCTTAGCAAATCAACCCTGAATCACCCCGGCTCCATCTATAAAATGGATGAATACGCCTTCGAAGAATGTGTTCAGCACAAAAGGCCAGCCTTTCTCTCCTGCCTTCTCACTGAACTGCATAGTGTTATGGTTGGTGCGCGGCCAGATATCACAGATGCAAAGGTGTCCAAACACAGACCAGTCCTGCCTGTTCCCACCACGTTGGATGGACCAGACTCCCTCGGTGATGTCAGGTAGGTGGTTAGAGAGTTGGCCTGAGAATGGCGGGCAGAAAAAAAGCTTCCAGTGAGATCAGTAAAAGACAAAATGTTCATTCCCGTGCCCAGACGCTATTTATATGACATTCAACATTTGGTCTCTTCACTAACCATGTGACATTGCCATCTTTTGACCAGACACTGCATTCAGCAAGGGCAGGCATCAGGATATTTTGCCTTAAAGGTTTATCTGACTTCCTTCAATGTCTCAGTTCTAACAGGCAGAGGCCAATGACAACAGTGAAAGGTCTGAGAGGGGCTTTTTTCTCACCAAGAATACAGACGTCCTGTCACTGTTTTACAGTGTTGATCATGGAAAAAAGTAATGAAATCCACCATGTCACTAATTCAATTACTATCATACTGCTGTTTGTTTAATAACCCTGATAAACTAAGAGTTTACATATTGCACATACTGTAGGCTGTTAGGCCACTTTCAAGTGCTGATGGAGAAAGTCTACGTCTAAGACAAGACCATGTGCTGCCATCTTGTGGTGTCAACAGCAGGATAGAAAAGAAACTAAGGGATGAATGAAAAATGTACAGTGAAATGTACAGGTCAAAAGTGTTGGCACCCATGCTAAAGTTGACTAAAAAGAGGAATATAAAATCATCTTCCAATTTTCTTTGTGAATGAATAATGTATCATAAATAAACTAGAAAAGCATTTCCTGAAGTAAATACAGTGCATGAAAATGCTAAAATATGATGTAAAATATCATACAGAGTAAAAACAAACTATATTGGTTGCTAGGTAGATGAGGTTTAAGTTGGAATGACTGAAGAGTTAAATAGGTGGATAGTTTATATGGTAAAATTATTTGCTATGTAGATGAGGTGTAATATAGTTGGAATGACTGAAGAGTTAAATAGGTGGATAGTTTAAATGGTTAAATATTTTAGGTAGATAGTTGACGATAACTGACAGTTGGAATGGCTCTAATGTTTGCTAGCAGTTATGCTAACTATGTTAACAAAGATAATAATGCTAACCAAGTTACTTAACTTAGTTAATTTAGCTAATGTTTTCTAGCAGTTTTTTTTAAAAATGTTAATAATGTTAATGCTGTTAACTATGCTAACAATGCTAACTATATGACTTAGCTAACTTAGCTAATAATTTATAGCAGTTAAGCTAAAATATTAAGAATGTAAACATGCTAACCATGTGACTTAGCTAACTTAGCTATTCATTTTTATCAGTTATGCTAACAATGCTAACTATGTTAACATGCTAACTATTCTAACCATGCTACTTAGCTAACTTAGCTAATGTTTTCTAATAGTTTTGTCTAATGATAACTATGCTAACAATGCTAACTAGCATGCTAACTATGCTAACCATGTGACTTAGCTAACCTAGCTAATCATTTTTAATAGTAATGCTAACTAGAATGTTAACAATGCTAACATGCTAACTATGTTAACCATGTGACTTAGCTAACCTAGCTAATCATTTTTAGTAGTATGCTAACTATGCTAACTAACATACTAACTATGCTAATATGTTAATTATGCTAACCATGTAACTTAGCTAACTTAGCTAATCATTTTTAACAGTTTTGCTAAAATGGTAACAATGTTAGCAATGCTAACTATGCTGACCATGCTAACTAGCTACAGTGGGTAGGAGTTATAGTTGATGACAAGTAACAGTTACAATGGCTGAACAGTTAAAAAAGTTCAGTAGTTTAAAGGGTTAAATTGTTTAACTGTGAAATATTATAGTGAGGACTTTTATTTTGAAACAGTTTTTGGCAGAGGAAGCAGTTGAACAGGGTGTGTAGTCTTAATCATAGACAGGAAAAGATATGGGCAGAGTCATCACCTAGACGTCAATCGAGGCGGGTGAAGCAAATTTCAACCGTTTCCTGTTGGCTCAGGGAACGTAAATGTATCATAGGCACATAGTCTGACTTGTGTAACTCTTGTGATAGCTGCACCGAGAGATTGGGTATGTAGCCACTTACTTCGTTACCACCATGTCTACATTACTGTTCTAAATGTCCTAGTTGTTCGTAGATAAATGTGATTTAATATAAACAGCACTCGCCACATTCATAGCCTAGGCTACTGTCAATCCATCAAAACTTCACTGAAATGTTGTGCTCCAATGCTTTCGTTCTTATCCAGAGAACACGGTTATTTTGCTCCTGTGCAATGCTTTCACCCGCTCTGGCTGTATGCTTATTACGTCACTTTAGCATTGATTTCGGAAAAAAATGTATTACTCAGTCTGTAAGTCAGTTACGAGGTTATGACGCCAATCACACAATGTTGTATTACTCCGGAAATAGAAAAAGTTCATATAAAGGCTTAAAACGCTTCAGCTGTAACGCTATTTGATGTCAAAGTGGCGCCAAAATTGAATGGGCTTCAATGGGGATGGCTAGGTGAACTGGTCTACTATTTAGCCTCAGATCCGCCATAGTGTCTACGCTCTCCGAACGTTCGCCTGCTCCCTTGGTCTTAATAGAGCCAGTTTGTATGCTTTAAGCCTGAGACTGGCAGTTGATCCAGGTGGCCTGACCACCTGGCATAGGATTCTAATTGCTTAACGGTTCTATTGTGATGTCATCAGCCCATGTTAAGTCTATGGGGAAATTTTGAACAGTTTTTAATTAATAGTTTAAAAAGTATAAAAGTTACAAAGTTGAAAAATACATTCCACAGATGTCCTAAGTAAGACCTACGTAACACAGTTTAAATGAAGTTTCTACGTTAAGCTGTTGAAGCTGCATTAATTGCGTTAGAAGAAGAATAAGAGGCCTAGGAAGGACAGTACAGTGCATTTTCATGCACTGTAATAAATGTTCTTCCTTAAAATACAGGGGTCATAAGTACTGGCACTCCTATGTTAAATCCCCATAGAGGCAGGCAGATTTTTAAAGGCCAGTTATTTTATGGATCTAGGATACTATGCATCCTAATAAAGTTCCCTTGGCCTTTGGAATTAGAGATTGGCATAGTGTTGTTACAGTGCATGACGCACTGTACTGTTCTTTGGTTAGAAGTTTCTACGTTTAACGTAGAAACTTCATTCAAACTATGTTACGTAGGTCTTACTTAGGACATCTGGGCAATGTATTTTTCATCTTTGTAACTTTTATACTTTTTAAACTATTTATTAAAAACTACTCAAAATTTCCCCATAGACTTAACATTAGGCTGATGACATCACAATGGGCTAATTAACTTGAATTGCACCTGTATCAACTTCCAGCTGCTCATCTATGCCCCATCAAAGAGCCAGTTCAACTGATTGATTGATTGATTAAACTATTAATTAAAAACTATTAGGCCTTTATGACATCACAGCAATTAGAATCTTGTGCCAGGTGGCCAGGTCACCTGCATCAACTGTCAGTTTCTCAGGCTTTAAGCATACAGTCTCATTCTCTTAATATAAGACTACACATCCTGTTCAACTGTTTCAACTGTTCAGTCATTCCAACTATATTAAACCTCATACCTAGCAAATAATTTAACCATTTAAACTATCCACCTATTTAACTGTTCAGTCATTCCAACTATATTAAACCTCATTTACCTAGCAAATAATTTAACCATTTAAACTATCCACCTATTTAACTGTTCAGTCATTCTAACTATATTAAACCTCATCTACCTAGCAACCAATATAGTTTGTTTTTACTCTGTATGATATTTTACATCATATTTTTTGCATTTTCATGCACTGTATTTCCTTCAGGAAATGTTTTTCTAGTTTATGATACATTATTCATTCACAAACAAACATGTGTCCTTAAAGGTTGGATATTTCCTCATTTTTTTTACTTAAGGCATTAAGATCAATTTCCAAAAGATGATTTTATATTCCTCTTTTTTATTAAATTTTAGCATGGGTGCCAACACTTTTGACCATCATTGTATATAGATCCTAATGCGGATGGTAACGCAAGAGCTAAATAATGGTCCCTCACAAAATGAGAGAAAATAATTTAACTTCAACAAAATATGTGAATTTGCACTTTCATTTATTCCAACAGGACATAATTCAATATTAAGACAACAGAACATCACCAATGCAAGCCTCTGAGCACTGTCAGACCGTACAAAAAATTCTTTAATATTTTTGAGTACAAACTGTTCCTTGACAACACTGTATACCAATATTAATGATAATAATATATAACTTTACATTTGGACCACAGAATACAAAAGCTTCAGCATGAATGTTTTATAGTATCAAATAATATTTGATAAAGAGACAATATGGCACAAATAACACCCAAATGACATCAATGTTGACTCTCCAAGAGAAAACAAAAAGTATCAAATATTTGATATTTTTGGAATGCTACTCCATATTCATGGCAATGTTCATAGCATTAGAAAAATGTCAAATTTAAGCCCGCTTTTGAATACCAAAAGAGACTACAACACTTGGCAAAGAGTCATGGACTAAAAAAATGCTTTAAACACGACATGGATTAAAACAAACATAATCCACTCAACCACAACACAGCTCATATTTGCCAGCAAATATCTATATGACGGACAAACTTGAATGCAATAGTATTTGCAGCAAATATTATACAAGGGAGTTAGTGTTGGTAACATCTCTGGGACTCTCCTTGACATCAGGCTATTTTAATAACTGTGTTCACAGTTAACAGTTTAACCACTTTGTAATGAGTCGGGCCAGAATGACCAAATCTTGATAGGCAGATCAGTGGGACATTGAATATCCTCTTGTGAGTGGATGCTCTGAACTCTTTCCCCCAATGAGCCACTCACTTATTCCGTTTGTTGCAGACACGCTAATGCCAGACACACCTGCAGGTTTTCCATTCCATTCGGTATTTCGTACTCAGACGGGCAAAATTTTAATTAAAAAATCGTGTGGAAATCCAGCTATTCATTGACCTTGTGAGCTAACGGTGCTGTGGGAGGTCCCATGACTCTTGAAGGCCCTAATCCATCTGCACCTGTTACAGATTCTATCAGAAGCACTTTTGACACTGCTCTTTAAAAACTCCACAGAGCAGACTCATGCCAGATGAACATGTCTATTGGCTTGTTCCAACCCAGATAATCAAAACAAAATTCATTCATTCATTTTAGATGGCCAGATCAGAACGGTTATATGATCCTGAATCCCGTTTTTACATACACCTTGGCACACACCTGTACAATCAATATAGTAGTATAAAAATAATAAACTCCTTAGACCAGGCTTCATTTCCTATATAAAAGGATGAATTGTCACAATGTTTTAGTTCACAAGAGAAGAATTGGCACGTGAAACACAGACCCCGATGAGTATTTGGCAACATTTCTCACAAAGTCTACGACAAAAATTTAATCACTGAGACAAGTGCCTTTGCAATGCATCATTTTCAGTGAAAGTTAAACAGGTTCACTACATTTTTGTGATGGAACATTGAGTTGATTTACAATTTGGCACACAACTTTTCAATTGTCACTTACTGTAAGTCAAGGGTTGCATACTGACTTCCCTCAATATGTGTTAAGGTGCCAAATTTAGATATACCTAAACTGAAAGGAGAGAAAAGAAACTATAGCCTACTGATGCAGGTGTAGTGATGTGTCAGTACCCACTCAGAGCCAGTAGGGGGAACCCTTTGTAGAAAAACACTCTTGTCTCTGTATCACATGGCCACATACACTATATATCATGATGAAATATGTCTAATTCAATAATGCTTCTTTACTGTAAGAGATATTGGTATCAAAATATTTCATATGGCTTCATATAGGTATACTGCATTATAAAACGTGACCTTGAAATCCAAACCAGCACAGATTTTGAGAAATGTGACCCCACCAACAATCTGCAGAATGAATTCTTCACAAAAAGAGTACTTTTGAAGAGCCACATTGGCATGTTTCAAAAGTACTCTACAATGTCAGTTCTGTCCTGTAACCTATTCGAATTATTGACCTAATATGAACCTATTTTGGGTTACACTTTACATTCAGGTTTCATTCATTCACATAGAATTGTTACAGAAACTTCAACAAAAACAAAACACTAGTTAATATTTGTTCATGCTTCAGTTCTTGCTAAGGAATGCAATGAAACATGTTAATGTATGTGATATAAGAGGCTCAGGGTTTGTTAATGTTAACAAATACACTGACTTATATAATGTATTTTACTGGTACCTTTATGGGTTAAAAGTTATTTAAGTTTGTTAGAAACCAAATGGTCACTGCTCCCTTTTTTGGACTAAAAAAGCACTTTTCTCTCTGGAAAAGAAACCAAAAATGTTATGAACAATTGGTAAAATACAAATAAAATAAGTGTGCAAGATCATTTGCCAATGACTAGTACCACCTTAAACAAGCCATACCAGTGGTATTTAGGTATGATTATTTTGATCTTCAAAATGTTTGGTGGTCAGAGATCAATTTAAATGAGTGTTTTAAAGGATAGCAACTGTTCAATGGTACAAGATCTAAATGTACATCTTACGGATCTAATGAA
The DNA here is from genome assembly GCF_018492685.1 of Alosa sapidissima. Lineage (NCBI taxonomy): Eukaryota > Metazoa > Chordata > Actinopteri > Clupeiformes > Clupeidae > Alosa > Alosa sapidissima. The sequence continues at coordinate 26,412,727 of NC_055978.1, read as the reverse complement.
GGATTGTGTGACCACATAAAGCAAAGCACTACGACATAAATATTCACAGTGTTAATTATCTATGCAGTATACTGAGGTACACTGGGGTATGGGCTTTCATCGGTTTTGTCGGCAGGATTTACGTGGCATCTTTTGGCACAAACATCTTCTATTTCTCTGAACACATCAACCAAAGTAAAAACTCACCCATGAGGAAGTCTCGAGGGAAAGCTTTGTGTTCACAAGGGGATCAGAGGAGGCCTATATAAACTGAGTCTGTGCGTTTATACGGGTAGTAGCAGCGATTCTAGTCAATTCATCATTTACTCGTGATGCCTGAGCACACAGACGTGGGGAGGTCCCCATTCACCAGGCGCAGTGACGCACGACATCTGTCACCAGGTTCTCATGTCTCAGTGCACACACCACCCAAAAAGACCAGCACACAGCAACTCACTATTTGAAAGGTTGTGTTTGTGATGTGGTTTTTTTCTTTTACAAAAGAATAATACGATTTCTGTCAGTTTCACAACGACAATGTAAGGTCATGGTGAGCAAGAGTGGTTGGGTTTGAGGTACCGGTACCTGTGTCAGGGCTTTTAGTCTGGCTTAATGGGAGTGGGTAGGTCTGACTAGACAGGACCACACACCCTCTGCAGAAGCCACATTACACAAAACACATTCACTAGCGTAGCAAAGATTAGTGACAGGTTATGTGAGTCTTCATGTAAGTGCTGTTTCATAGCTCTTGGAGGATTCAGAACACTGGTCGGATACATGGGATGGAATGCGTGATGTATCCAAGGTGGCACTGATGAATCATGGCAAGACTTGAGCAAAAACCATGGCAACCACTAGCACACACCACCCAAGCTTTCAGAAGACACTGCAGCAACACAATGGTGACCATAGCAACATCACAAGATGACGGCGCAAAAACAAATAAAAAATACCGTCAGGACCTGGCACACGGTAATGGACAGTAATGGGCGGTTGGCACTGGTGAGGCAGCGAGAGTGAGTTAATGGTCCTGTGTGTGTGAGAGCGTGTGAATGCGTGTGTGTGTGTTCCCTCACACCAGCGTCTCGGGCAGTGTGTCGGCATTGTCCGAGGACAGGAGCTGCCAGATGTGCCAGCGGTCCCTCTGCCAGTCTTGCCAGTCTGAGCTGCTGGGCACCGTGCCCGTGGGCGCCGTGGAGTTCTGCACAGCCGACCTCCCGCTGCCCTGCTGGTGGGCGCGAGAGATTGGCGGGAGCGTCGCACTGCCCGTTGCCGAGTGGCCGCAGTAAACGGGGGGCGGCGGGCGCGAGTCCTTCCTGCTGCCCTGCTTGGCGAAGGCCACGTGGTGGTGGTGCTGGTTGGCGTGGCTGCTGCCCAGGGGCAGGTCCTCGGAGGAGCTGGACGCCGAGTGGGGGCTGCTGCAGGAGCGCGACGCCAGGAGGTGCGGCTGAGGGCTCACCGCCGTGTGAGTCTGGGCCCGCTGCCGCGGCTGGTGCCGCCCGTCGCCATGGTGACCGTCGATGCCCTCCTGAGAGCTGCGGGAACTCCCCTCCGAGACGTTGCCATGCGACCCTAAGAGAGGCGAGAGTGATGTTGGTGTCACATGGATGGATTCTTGTCTCTGGTCCAAAACACCACTAGAGCAGCAGGATGTGGACAGAAGCAGAGAGAGAGCCCCAAACCCCGTGCTGATGTGCGTGGGACAGATGTGATGTCAGTATTCTACCTGTATAGGCTTGATCCTTCAGGCCAGGCTTGAGGGTGGAGTGCCAGGCCCCCCAGATGTTTACATGCTCCTCGGATACGTCTGAGAGTCAGCGAGAGAGAGACATATATCACAGACAGCTCCAACACTAGGACTAGGGCCTTATGGAATATATCTACATCATTTAGTCAGAATTACTTTAAAATACACAGTATCTGAAATGTAACACTCAGGTTTAGACTTGAGACCAGATGACTAATGGCAATGTGACAGGTGAAGAGTAAGAATGGATTTGAAGCGAAAGTGATTGATTTAAGAGTGCATCTCCACCTGAAGAACCCAGGTAGATGACCACACTTTCTGCCAACCTGCCTCCGCGCTCACCTTTAGTGGGTGACCACAAGCTGCTGCTGCTGCTGCTCTCCCTGGACTTGCCGGCCACCTGGCCCACCAGCGCGTACTGCTCCGGAACCCGGAAGAGCCGCTCTGGTCCAGACGACCCGCCGCCGCCGACACTGCTGCCCGCACCCTCCGTCCCTCTCCGCTCACACAGCACGGGCGAGTTGTTGTCGTAGGGAGAGAGCTCGCCGCTGGACGCCTTGTTGGAGTCGCTGGACGAGCGGCGCTCGCTGATGGTGAAGGAGGCCTCGGAGCGCAGCAGGTCAGGGCTCCTACGAGAAGGACACACAGGTGAGTGGACGCACTGGAGTCTGGACAGAGACACTCTAAACTCTAAAACTCTAAAACATCACTAAACAGAAGAGATGGAAGAGGGGGAGGAGGATGACGACGATTAGTAAACATGTCCGACCAGATCAGGGGATTTGCAGACACCAAAGAAATGTGAAAACAAACTGAAGATAAAGTTCAGAGATGGTATGAAATAAATTTAATGTTACACTTAACAAGATGTTGAACATAATATTAGTTTAAATTTAAACAAGATTTCATTGTGCACTGTAGTTTATATGCTGCCTATCAGTATAGGTGCAGTATATCTCTCAGCCCAGTAGAGGGAGACACAGCACTATTCTACCACAGACTAACTGAGGAGCATCCTGTATGGTGTAATGACTTTGATGATGTCTGCATACGAGTTGGTGTGTGTAGACTGTGTGTGAGCATGTGTATTAGTGTGTACCCATCCACTCACTGTGATGCTTTCCTCCGAAGCAGGTAATCCACCACGTCAGGGTCTGTCTCCAACAGACTCATTAGAACCTCATTCTGCAGGTCAGGTGGTACCTACACCACCACAACACAAACACAACACAACAACAGTGTTAACCCATGGAGCAGTATGTGCATATTCTCTCCTAGCATCTCTATTCCTAACATGTCTAACTAATGCTTATTGTGCACCTATTTTAACCTGTTGTTTGTTATTTTGTCATATACACTAGCGCTACTCAACACTTATTCTACGGTCTCCCAATGAAGTTTGACACTGTTTCTTAAATGAAAGTGTTTGGTGTCAAATTAATGTAAATGTAAAGATCATAATATATACAGTGTAACTATATATTTTCAGTGACATTCGTTGAATTGAAAGTTTAATGATTTATATAACAAGGAGTCTTTGATTCTTTAACAATCCCTTCATTGACTGTCAACAACAGAGCAAATGTGTTGGCATGGAGACAGGGTTCATGTGAAGGCTGAGCCTGACATCTAAAGCTCTGAAAGCAAACATGTCCACACTGTCATCAGCTATTTCTCTTGTCCAGCTCAACTTGGGCTTCAACTAATAAAAGTCCAATCTGGATAAATGAGCAATCAAAATGGTCATAAACAGCACTGAGCAGTGTGTGCACATCTGCTACATGTGAAAAGGCCCACAATATGCTGTGAATACAACTTCATTTGTTCATTTGAACTATCCAGGTTACAGGCTGGGACAATGACACGAGGGGAAATGGGATATTTATTAATATCACACACCAACCCCAACAGCCTGCACCAAGACTTGCCACACTGTGGCTGGCCCTTGCTTGTGTTGGTCTGTCCCCAGTTAACTGATAACCCCTCTGGCTCCGACTCAAAGCTCCAGGCCCGGCAGCAGGCTTTAGCCCTAACCCTCCTTACTCGAGGCTCGCGGCCTCATTACGGCACCAAGCCCCACTGTGTTTGCTCGACCTAAGACTGACCCATTGTCTGTCAGAGCCGTCCAGTCCCAAAGTAAACCGATCGCGCTCACTCGGCCCACACTGTGAATGGGACACAAGTGGTGCTCGAGTGAGACGGAGGATAAAGGGCCGATTGAGTGACAGACAGGTACAGAGGGACAAAAGTAGTGTCAACATAATGAGCTGGGCCAAGAGGAGACATGCATCACGCTTGGCACATTCCAGCAGTGATTGCTCATGTCATTGTGGGACAATTTACTGTTTGTTATAGTTTACAACGGCATGTTAGTCCTCAAAAGACCTCAAACAGCTTCACTTAAAGGTGATGTTTCCTTATCCATTCTATGGAAACAATAACTTCAGTGTCCCGAACCTATCTTTAGACCCTTCATAATAGATTAAGCACCACGACAAGGCCAACACTGTAGAGTGTAGATATGCCAAATTGAGAGATGTGTTTTTAAATGATAGAGCTTTATGGACTCCAAATGTTAAAGTAGTTCTTAAATTCCCAATTCAGAACTGTTGCTAATGAGCTACAGTGTGAGTATATGTGTGGGTGAGAGTGTATATATGCAGGTTACGGGAGTATATGTGTGAGTGAGAGTGTATATACAGTATGCATGTTACGTGAGTATATGTGTGGGTGAGAGTGTATATATGCAGGTTGCGGGAGTATATGTGTATGTGTGGGTGAGAGTGTATATATGCAGGTTGCGGGAGTATATGTGTATGTGTGGGTGAGAGTGTATATATGCAGGTTGCGGGAGTATATGTGTATGTGTGGGTGAGAGTGTATATATGCAGGTTACGGGAGTATATGTGTGAACTGTTGCTAATGAGCAAGTGTGTGTGTGTGAGTATACATGTATGTGTGGGTGAGAGTGTGTATATGCAGGTTACGGGAGTATATGTGTGGGTGAGAGTGTGTATATGCAGGTTACGTGAGTGTATGTGCGGGTGAGAGTGTATATATGCAGGTTACGTGAGTGTATGTGTGGGTGAGAGTGTGTATATGCAGGTTACGTGAGTGTATGTGTGGGTGAGAGTGTGTATATGCAGGTTACGTGAGTGTATGTGTGGGTGAGAGTGTATATATGCAGGTTGCGGACACGCACCATGAAGAGAGCATCAAAGGTGTCAATCATGCGCTGGACGACGGCGATGACCGCGGTGGACTCCTCGGCCCTGGCCGAGCTCTGGACGCTGAACTCCTTGTCGGAGTTCTTCTGCTTGTGCAGCAGGTTTGGCCCAAAGATGGTGGCCAGGTTCAACGAGGTCATCTTGTTCCCGGTTACCTGGTGACAGGAAATAAATGGCATATGTGCACAAACGCAGACGTATATGCACA
>NC_055978.1:26395066-26397566 GCF_018492685.1 Alosa sapidissima | reverse complement strand
GCATGACGCTGGGGCTCATGTGGGTTGTGCTAGCGTACCATACTTCTCCATGTGCTGGCAGCAGCAGTCGACCACGCGGGGCACCTGGCGGTAGATGGGGTTCAGGCTCAGCCGCTTGTCCCGGTGCTTCTCCTTCTTGCTGGGCGTGTCGGCGGGCAGCGAGAGCTGCAGGGCCTCCAGCAGCCGAGACTGGTTGTCGTCCAGGTCAGTGATGGAGTCCACCGACATGCCCCCCTGTCAATCACAAAGATCACAAATCAATCACAAAGATCACTTCCTTGGTCAGTTAAAGGCTGATACCCGCTTTTAGCCTTGGTTGGCTTTGCACAGCACAGGATATACCTGATCTAAGATATAGGCCCTTTATAATTTAAATGGGAGACTAAACTAACTAAACTAACTAAAGTCAATTTAGTAACTCATGACTCAAGATATGCGGCTAGTGGGAGCATGTCGAGAGAATGTTTTTGTAAAGTATCTTGGCAAATACATTAATTCACACAATACAAGATGCTAAGCCCAAACATTCTCTGGACATGCTCCCACTAGTCACATGTTATCTTTAGTTTATGCACAACAACACACGTTGCTCATACTTTGTCCATTTCCTAACGTTGCACCTTGCCCATATTCTAAAGGGAGACCCATAGTGTTGCAAATCCCTACACACCCTCTGTGGACTGATGCAGATGCTCATAGAGAAGATTAAGTGAGTTATGAGTCATGTGCATTCCACTTCCCGAAACGTGTTATGTGCATTGCAAGACAGAGAGAAGGACAGGAATGGGCAGGACTGACCCTCCTGCGTGCCCGTGGTGCGGCCTCGGGCGTGTTGGGTGACGACTCATTGGCCGTCTCCGACGTGGAGCTGAGCGAGGAGTTGCTGCTGGACAGCTCTTTGGTGGCGGGCCGCTTGGTGGCAAACTGCAGGATGGAGGAGACCAGGTCGCTGGTGTCACGCTGGTCCTCGCGCGGCGCCGCGTCCTGCCGGAGGCCGTCCTGCCGCTGCCGCTGGGCACGGTCATTGGTGATCACTTGAGACAGAGGGATGGCAAAGGCCTGGGGCACGCACTCTGAGAAAGGAGGGAGAGAGAGAGAGAGAGAGAGAGAGAGAGAGAATGAACGGCAAAGATCATGAACAGTCAACAAAAATTTAGTTATAAAGCAAATATGTCACAGAAATTAGTACAAAAGTGAAATTGTTGACAGTTAAGACAGAGAGAGAGCGAGCAAGAGCGAGAGAGAGCGAGAGAGAGAGAGAGAGAGAGAGAGAGAGAGAAAGTGAGAGAGAGAGAGAGGGAGAGAAGACATGAACAAAACATGCCTTTACTCAAAGAGACCAGAGGCAACACATTCTTTCACGACAGTCAACTATCACCTCTTCAATTAAAGCTCCATCTCAGAGCTCGTAAACAGCTGCACACAGAGCAGCAGCGCTGGGGAGAGACGAGCTCCCCCCCCCCCCGGGCCTCCTCTGCCACGGCTCCTCCACATAGCTCCCCTGCTCCTCCACATAGAGCCTCCCCTGCTCCTCCACATAGAGCCTCCCCTGCTCCTCCACATAGAGCCTCCCCTGCTCCTCCACATAGCTCCGCTGCCCTGGCTCCTCCACACAGAGCTTTTATTCCACCAAGAGCTAAAGTGGAGTGGAGCCATTGTGTAAGGACACAGAGCAAATCCCTATTACTGCACAATCTCTGTTTCCCTGCCTGGGTCCCTGCTGACGTCAGTCCGGCGCTGTTGACTGTCAGAATGACTGCCTTTCAAGGGTTCTGTGCGTGTGTGTGTGTGTGTGTGTGTGTGTGAGAGTACCATGTATGTGTGTGTGTGTGTGTGTGTGTGTGTGTGTGTGTATGTACTATGTATGTGTGTGTGTGTGTATGTGTGTAAATGTGTCTAAGAATCGTATAGACAGCTGGGGTGGTGAGAGTGCTTGTCACTCTCAGTGAATGTGGCCTAACGTCAGCTAGGCTGATCAAAGGGCTCACATATTCCTGTCAAAGGAGCCTTCACTTGCCAGTTTCTGAGAGAAACCAGGCTAGCAAAGATAGGATGCATGCACACGCACACGCACACACACACACACACATGCACACACACACACACACACACACACACACACACACACACACACACACACACACACACACACACACACTTGCACAGCGAAAACCGGTGGAGTCTTTCAGTGATATCAGGGCCTTTCTTAAGAATAATATTCAGGCTAGTGCCAATCTTTGAAGTATCTCAGACAAACACAAAAGGTGATGAAGGGTAACTTTTTTGAGGAATGTTGCTGGGCAACCACATACAGTACAGTAACTTGTTCACATGCAGCCTACGACTGGATGATCATGAACATTTGCCTACTGATGATTAACGTTCTCAGAGGTGAATTGGAATGTGCCACAATAACAATACTCGGGAAAATTGCCCATCAATATTCTCAGAAAGTTGCCTTGTGTGTCATCATATTAGGTTAATGAGTACACTCCCGAAA
>NC_055978.1:26370066-26390066 GCF_018492685.1 Alosa sapidissima | reverse complement strand
ACACACACACACACACACACACACACACACATGCACACACGTATTGAGAGGGTCAGTATGACTGCACTTGGAGTTTACTTTGCGGTTCTGTCCTGACGGACCCCTGGGTGGTCCTGCAGCCATAGTCATGTCATGTCAGACTACTACAAGCCTACTGAGTTTACATCAACAAGAGAGATTTCAGATGGCCATTGTGGAAAATTGGATCTTACATCTTGGTTATGTGAAATTTGCCAAACATGCTGGAAGGTCTGAGTTGCCTAAAGGTTTCAGCACCATACTTCCAAGAAAAACACCTTATTCATGCCTAGGTTTTCTTTTGGTCTTCAGCATTGTGCTCTATGGGTCCTAACACTTTTCAGATGACTGTTATTATGATATGCAGGTGACACCGCAAGCTATGGGTTGCAATCAAGTAACCAGCGTAAGAGAGAAGTGGAGCTCTTCACCCATGCTATAGACACATGACATCAGAGAAACTACAAAACTAACTGCTACTGGAAGAACAGCACCTTAGGGGGAACAGGTCCACTGGAACATCGCACTGCCTCAGAACAGTTGAGCAGAAGAACAGCTCAGCAGGCCCACAGTGCAGTGTCCCGGCTGCGAAGGACAAGAACAGCACGGCCCCAAAGCCGGAAAAACACCAGAAGTAGAACAGCTGTACTCCAGCGCTTGGACCCCAAGGCCTGCTGCTGTTCCTCAGGCTTCTGAGAGACCTGCAGAGCCAGTCGCCCCCTCTCTCCCCCCACTCACTGTGGGCCTTCAATGCACCTCCTATGGCTTAGCCTCTGGCGTGAGACACGGCTGATTCCACTGAGTCACAACTGTACAGGCGCATACCGGTAGCCCGTGACCCACCCAGTCTGGGTTCAGCTCACACTGGAGACTTGTGGTCAAACAAGGTGGAGGCACCAAGGGATTTACACAAGAATAAGAAAGGAAAGAAAGGAGAGAAGCTTGGGGAGAAGAGAGAGAGAGAGAGGGAGGGAGGGAGGGAAGGAAGGAGGGAATGAAGACTGGGTGGGAGAGAGATAAAGCTTGAAGGCGGCAGGGGGACAGGGAGACTGAGAGGGAAAGAGAAAAACAGCTGTTTGAAAGGCACAAGCTTGCCAACAACAATTCCAATGCCAGAGTCCATCCTAAGTATATCATAAATCCATGCCCGCATTCTCCAGCCCAGCTGAGCGTGGTCTTTTGCACTAGAATAAGCACTAATAAATCCTAACCATGCTCCGTGAATCCTGTTGAAGAGTTAACATACTTTATGCTGCGTTACCATGGATTTCCCAAACATTTATGAAAATGCACTTCCTTGTTAGCTTTAAAAACTAACTTTCAGCACGTACGTAACGTTCGAGTCGACAGTGTACGCTGACCTGTCAACGCAAGAAAAGATTGTAAATTCTGAAGATTGCAGTCTGTTTGTCTACACTGCTATGTGGTCTGCTATGAGTTCTTGCAGTCCAGAGAGGGTTACAGTGTTGGGTTAAGGTGACCTCTTTGGTGTCCAACACTAGCAAGCTTGGCAGTCGCTCTGCAGGAGAATGTGGATGTGTGGACCTTGAAATGAGACACACTTGTTGTGTCCAGCTGCACTGATTGAGCATTAGTGCAGCAGAGACATGGACTGTTTTGGTCTGTCTGAGCTGGAAAAGTCAAACACACACCTATTATAGGTAAGGAGGCTTATAAAAACAGGGAGAGACTGGTCACCTCACAGTTGTTAACTTTGGTGGCCTAGCAACAACAAAAAAAACAACCTGATCCTTGGCCGAACTTAGTGCAAAAGCCCTTCCTGAGTTGCAGCCATGTCTGGGGATTTTTTGGCTTTGTCATTGGAGATCACCAGGGCTTTACACATCTAAGCATGTACAGACCTATTGCACAGACACAACAGCTGTTTGTATGTAGAGCAATAGCAAACTGTGCTGCATGGGTGTGGGTTGTGTCTGTGAGGAGTTTCTGTATGAGTTCACAATATAGTTGTTCAGGCCACACCTAACATGCTATTAATGTCTACATATGGGAGACATACAGCCATGCATGTGCATGTGGAGCATGTGGAAGCATGTCGGTCACACAGAGGTTATGTAACATAACATACCAGATGTATGGCACATACAGTAGGAGAGCTTCTGCTGCTCCCTCATAGACCAGGCCAAAGCAATGACATGATCTAAGCCCTCATACTTTATTAGAGAAATACACACATTTTAAGTGCATGAAAGATTAATGTTCATTCTGCTTACAATCAATGTAGTGTAGTATGGTAGTGTAGTGTAGTGTAGTGTGTAGGGACTGTGTGTCTGTGATAGGGCTTAAGTATAAGTATATATACTTTTTTGATCCCGTGAGGGAAATTTGGTCTCTGCATTTAACACAATCGGTGAATTAGTGAAACACAAACAGCACACAGCTGCCCACTGCTTTTCAGTGTGATTAGCAGAGGTGAAGTTAGTGAGCTTCTCCCTTCACTGGAAAGTGTTTTGGGTGCCTTGTGCTATATCAAAATGCAATGTGTTGTGGTCGATGTTGTTGCTTTGGGAGAAAAGATGTGGCTTTGGAGCACATTTTAATCTAAAAAAATTGCACCCAGCAGCAACTAAATACCCTTCCTGTCCTGAATATGGATGCTTTAGCAAAATAGTGTCCCAGTGCATCCTAGTTTTCAGCAGAATCAGACTTATGAGACCATCACTTTACAAGCTCTTGGTCTGTGATAATGTCCCGAGTGTTGCTCTCCAAATGGACATCTCTACTACGGTTCAGAGCCTGCTGCCCTCTTATAGGGCTGTCAAAGTCCTTCTGCTGTCAATTCAGAAAACAGATTTGCTCTCCAATGTTTACGCCTCCATGCCAAACACTCCTTCCCCTGTTTACACAGCTCGGCTGCCAGCACAAATTGAGTTATTCCACCTACATTAATGTAAAATATTGCCCGAGCTGAGCCGTGATGGTTTGGCCATCCTGTTATTGAGGCTTAATCTCATCCCACTCTCCCCACCACCATCCCTCAGCGGTGTGGCGGAGCTGCCTAGTGCCACCTACGGTGAGCGCGGGCTGTTGCGGCGTGTGTGTGTGGGTGGCTCCTGGCGTACTTGGAGGAGTCGCTCTCAGGGCTCATTTTACCCCATGATCATGGGTACTGTGGCGAAGAGGCTCAAAAACCACTGGGTTCCTCTCTAAGGGCTGCGGAACATTCCGTGCCCCCTGTTTTTCTCGGAGGTCATTAAAGGCCAGAGTTCTTCGAAAGTCATCCGCTCTCTCTTCGCGGCAAGTGGCACATGTCTGAATTCTGATGACAAAAGCGTGTCGTGAGTCTGTGTGACACAAATTAAGCAAAAGGTGTGAGTCATCTCTGTGCATTGTGCAATGCATTGGATTCATCTCCTCTACAGAGGACAAATGTATGGTATGACACACACACACACACACACACACACACATGCAAATTAACTAATATGCTTATCACACTTCCTTTGCAAGAGCAGCGAAGGAGAACAAATCATGTACTCCGAAACCAAAACATAGCTGTTTCCATGACTACACAAACACACACTTGAATAAGTAGTTCAGGATCTGGTCTAAAAATCTCCATGGAAACCACTTAAGCCACAAAGACAATGGGCAGACAATGACCTTGGTGAGAGGACCCCTCTAGTGAAGCAGTAAGAGAGAGAGAGAGAGAGAGAGAGAGAGAGAGAGAGAGAGAGAGAGAGAGAGAGAGAGAGAGAGAGAGAGAGAGAGAGAAAGATAGAGAGGGAGGTAGGTGCCTGGCACAGTGCTTGTGCTGATCTGTCTTCCACACGCTAACAAAACATATCGCTGTTTTACCAGAAGTGACTTCAGCAAGTGTTTGAGAACCTGCATACAAAAACACATTAGAGTGTGGGGCTGTGTACATTTAGAGTGTGGGACCATCTACACACACACTGCTGACAGACATACTACGTCATACAGTACGGGTTAAGAAGCCAAGGAATCAGGCCAAGGACATAGTTTTCTACCTTGACTCATGTTCATTTCATTACAGTTCCCAGAAGGAACTATAGACACACTCTAAATCAGGAACATACTCCAGCACTATAATATCTGAAACACACATACATATAGTAAGTACATATACAGTCCATGTGTTCCAAACACACACAACCCCTACCACACACACACACACACACACACACACACACACACACTGTGTTGATTCCACTGGGGGATGTCAGACTAACCTGGCCATGTGTGAGTGATGGGAAGTGATGGCGCGTGGCCAAACGTGGACATTCCAAATGTCCAAAACAACAGCAGTTCATCAATGATGACACATCAAGCGCATCCAATCAATACTGATGAAACACCACATAGGTTTGAGCGCTGTGCAAATCAATGTCCCGCAACGCAAAGTATCTAATTATGCGGTGCTCCGTGTGGCCTTGCTGGGAATGTTGGCACGGGTGCCACCGACACGAGACACCCTCTCACCACCACCAGACTCCGGCCGTTACATAAGCGGCTGGAAAAACAGCCCCACGTGTGGGCTGGATATTTACTGTTGTCTGCTGTCGTCTGTGACAGCGTGCTGGGGAAATAGAGAGACGGCAGGAGAGAGGAGACGATCACATGAAACAAGCACTAATTACCGTAATTACATCCTTCCACAGGCAGAGAAGTGGTGACAGAGGCCTTAAACGCGCACACACACACACACACACACACACACACACACACACACACACACACACACATACACACACACACATACACAGAGAGAAGTGGTAACAGAGGCTTTACACATACACACACACACAAGCATACATACCACAGAACTCTCATATGTCTGACAGTGTTCACAGTTCACAGAGGGAGAAGAGTTTGTGTCTGATGCACATGCATAGCCAACAATCCCAAACACACAACAAACACACAAAGTATACACTCAGCACACAAGTATACACTCAGCATGAATGTACCGTATACCTCAACTGACCTGAAACTGACCTGGGCACTCTTAGCCCTGTTTCACACAGCATGTGTTGTGTGTGCATTGCGTGTATGTTGTGTGTACAGACCATTGATTTCCATTAAAAGCGGCAGTCATGCATGAGATGTGTGTCTTACACAGTCAGTGTTTATGCACATCATCACAACATGGAATCAATTTTTTTAATCAATGGAAACATCTGTATTTGCATTCACAGCTCTCAAAATGGTTCTTATAATACTACCAAGCCTCTCCATGTCTCCACAGTGATTGTAGACCACACCTTTTTAACAGCAATCTGGGTTTTGGGGCAGGAACGATTATTTCATCAGTCTGGGCTTGTGCTCACTTTTTTGATGGATTGAGGTTTGGACTCTGGCTGGGCCACTCTAATTTATAATCATTACAAACATATTGGTCAAGAGAATCAATATTTGCCAGGGGTATGAACAATTTATTTTCTTAATTGTAGGCAAAATAAAAGCAACAGGCAATGCAGATATAACACACATCCAACGCAGGCAGTGTTTAACAGGCCTTTCTACTTCTCAAGGCCCCTTTACAAGCAGCCTGAGGAGCTAAGGAGGACACAGGGAGTGGAGATGAGAAGTCCAAAGGGGTGGGCCGGGGGCCCCTGACTCCCCCTCGCGCTCTCGTCCAGACACGGGCTAGCGCCGTAACCCTGGAGAGGGGAGGAGGGGGCGTGTGTAAGGAAAACACCCCGGAGGAACGCTCACGGCACCTTCACCACAGCTTCCTTCAGACAGCTGGCAATCTGGGTGAGTGGAGAGGGAGCACAGCAATGCCTGCACTTCCAGACACACACACACACACACACACACACACACACACACTGTACACACACACACACACACTCACACACACACACACACACACACACACACACTCACACACACACACACACGCGCACACACACACACACACACACACACACACACACACACACTCACACACACACACACACACACACACACTCACACACACACACACACACACACACACACACACACACACACACACACACACACACTGTACACACACACACACACACACACACACACACACACACACACACTGTACACATAGACACACACACACACACACACACACACACTGTACACATAGACACACACACACACACACACACACACACACACACACACACACACACACACACACACACACACACACACTGTACACATAGACACACACACACACACACACACACACACACACACACACACACACACACACACACACACACACACACACACACTGTACACATAGACACACACACATCTGGCAACTATCAGCCTGCCATCCACTCCCCGCTTATGTCAGAGTGAGAAGATGAATCACTCTTCCACCTGCAGCAAACCATCATGCATCTATCCATCCATTCACAGCTAAAAGTGAGGGAAAGCGCAAAGAGGAGAGAACAACGTAGTTAAGTTAAGCAATGCAAGAAGAGAGAGAGAGGGGGGGAATAAAAAAGGCCCAGGCTGACAATAGGTGATGTAAGACATCCTTGCGTACACACTCTCAGACAAGAACCAGATTGGCTGGCTCGTCCGCGGAGAGCCGAAGGAGCTTTGACAACGCGGCGAGCGCGCCACAAACACAGCGCAGGCAGCGGGCCAGAGGCCTCAAGAAGAGAACAACAAGAGACTGTTTGCATCGTGTGCCTCTCAAGAGCTGTGTGCAGCCATAGAACTGGGCCAAGGCGGGCCAGTAAACACGTCACCAGGCCCATCTTATCGGGGAGCTGGTGCTGCGGACGCCCTGGCCAGAGACATGACAGGGGGGGGGGGGTTGGAGCGTGGGCTTGTGTCACCTTACCTCCAAAACCCTCTAATCTAGAGCACTAAGACACCTGGAGGTCACGACCTCTGCGTGCTGAGACTGCCGAACCTACAGCGTTGAGATTCGGCGTTACGCAAGGATCTGTGAAAAACATCTGGAAAGCGTCTTTTGAAGACAGTGTAAGTGGTCGTTTGCGTGGCGGGCAGGGGACTCGTGGAGCTGGTGGGGATAAGTGGTGCATGCCTTGGCCACCGCAACATAAACACGCAGGTGGCCGGGAAAGCGTCTGTCAATTAGGCTTTTTTTACACAATGGTGTAGGAGAGCTCAGGTCACGTTGCGCAGAGGAGCCGGGAGAATGCTGGACCAAAAAAAGACGAAGCCTTGAGCTGGACACGATACAAAGAGGAGGGGCAGCCATCTTTCTAAGAAGGCTGCTCAAGCTTTACCTCATTCTTTTCTGATTCTCTCCTTCTCCAATTCATGCCTCACACAGAATCCTGGCTCTCTTAGACACTCTCTTGTCCTCCTCATCTTCTCTCTCTCTCCCTCTCTCCCTCCCTCTCTCTCTCTCTCTCTCTCTCTCTTTCTCCCACTCTCTGGCCTCCGAAGCAAAGGAATGCGTGTAATCTCCCCCCGCATGCCAGGCTCGGCAAATCCCCCCAGCTGGTGCACTGGGTCCTCGTGCTACAGAGAGCTAATGGAGCTGCCGAATGACTGCAGACCTATAGCGCACCTTCAGCGATTAGTCAAAGGGAAACTATGTTTGGAAACCCTCCTGAGCTCTCCAGCTCAAGTGATGTCACACTCCTCAGGACCCGGCGAAACGCGAAAGCCACAAAAAGCCCGAGGCCAGACGGCCTGATCTACAAGCGGAACTTTTTTTGTGTTGTTTTGGAGCAGAATGGCATGGAACCCTGGAACTGGAACTGGAACCATGAATCTTAGTCCACAGGACACGTCCCATAACGCACAAAAAAATAACACCTGATAAATGTGGTGTGCTGTGTTTAGCTGAGGTATTGTAGGCTTAGGCTACGCACTGCTGGGGCTTGTTCAGCCACACACCCAGTGAACACAGTCGCTCAGGCAAGACATGTCAAACAATCTCACAGCTGGCTCAATGCTGCTCGCTGCACCTCTTGTAAAGCTACATCCTCTTTCCAACCACTTATGTTTAGGAAATAAGAAGTGTGGTTTTCAAATTGGCCCTGGGGGTCTTCGACCCTCCTCTGGTCCAAGCTTCGAGTGAAGACAGCCGTGCTGTCTCCTGCAGTAGAAGACAACCTGTTCTTAGCCAGCGTGCACATCAACACATCCCTCTCTCCCAAAGCAGGACACCTCTCATAACTCTCAGTGACAGTTCATTTGGAGAGCAATACGTTTTCCCTTAATTACAGAGCAGGGCGATTAGATCTAGCAACAGAACTAAGCCTCAATTACAGCATGCCTGGATAATGTGTGCTAAGTCATATGTTATGAATTGACATGACAGACAAAAATGTGGTTCAAACTCAGGTGATTAAGTGGCTAGTTGTGTGTGTATGTGTGTGTTAGTGTGTGTGTGTGTGTGTGTGTGTGTGTGTGTGTGTGTGTGTGTGTGTGCGTGTTAGTGTGTGTGCGTATGTGTGCGTTTGTGTGTGTGTTAATGTGTGTTTAAGAAGAACAGAGAAGGCTGAGTAACTGATGCTAGTCTGTTTTTCTTTCAAATTAGACATTCCATTCAGCTTTTAAAAAACTCACAGGCTTCGTTTCATCCAAACGCTCACACACATGCAGTGGAAAACATGCATGCAGCTGAGTAATTGAGATTGGCAACCAATAACAATGGCAGCAGCGATTTCAGACTGCAGTCTGGAACTTGTCTTTGCTTTCTTTTCCTTCTGTCACTCTATCTCCTCTTACATTACATCACCGCTGCACAAACACACACACACACACACCCACACCCACACACACCGAGGGCCACACACATATCCAGTCTCTCATTCCTACTGTCACACACATCCAAGAACACACACAATACAAACAAACACACACACACACACACACACACACACACACACACACACACACACACACACACACACACACACACACACATACAGACACACACACACATACACTTTAGCTAAGTCCTTGCACACATGCCTGTATTGTTTTCCAGGCTGGGTTTGCATGGTGGGCCCCTGCCCTTGGAAGTGGAAGTGGATTATGGATTGATCATATAAGGCAGGACAACTTCCAAAGCCTCGCCACAGCTGCATTTGGAGAACTTTCTTTCATCATTACCTTTAATCAGTCCCAGCATCGGCATAAGCCACAGGAAATACTCCTACAATAACAGCCCATGCTTTCTTTCTTCTTGTTTTCTTTCGCCTCAGTTGAGTGGCTTCAATTTCGATTTTAGCTTCACGACGCCTTGGGCTTGAAGAGTTTTCATCAGGGGTTTTATTCATTCTGTTTGCGTCAGGAAACCTCTTGGTTATTAATTTAGTGCAAAAAGACTGTCACTGTTGTACTTCAAAATCCCAGTCTAGACAGCACATATGGCGAAGGCTCGTGGAAACAGGGATCACCGCAACATCATTCAAAATAGAACTTCTGAAACACACAAACCTTCTTCATACGCACGCACAACACAACAATGCATATCGATCTTGTCACATCTCACAGAAAGCCTTGCAAAGGCCCATGGCTCCTTCTACACTAGAACCTTAACTACCTTGAGCTGGGCACAAGCATTTGTCCTTCTACACTAGAACCTTAACTACCTTGAGCTGGGCACAAGCATTTGTCCTTCTACACTAGAACCTTAACTACCTTGAGCTGGGCACAAGCATTTGTCCTTCTACACTAGAACCTTAACTACCTTGAGCTGGGCACAACAAGCATTTGTTTCCGGGAAAGCTGGAGATTAATGTGAAGCATGTTGGAAAGCCATGCCAGAAACGACTTTACTCTCTTTAACAATGCTGTAGCCACTCTCAGCTGTATTTCTCCTCACCTTGCTTGTGTTGGCCTACATAGGAGACGCACTGGCACATGCCCCCCTCCACCCCACCCTCCTAACTTTGTCATTATGGGGTAATTGGCACTCTGCTAACTAGTCCTTTGGGTATTGCCTTGAGTGCCGACGCTGCCATACCTCTGGTGTGAGAGAGAGAGAGAGAGCGAGAGAGAGAGAGAGATTTTGATTTTTAACCATACTTTATTCCAGTTTTACAAAACCAAATACAGGTCAATCAATCACTCTTTGTCATCACAAATTAGAGATATAAAAAAAGATCATAAAACCATTTTTATAAAAGATGGCTAAAATGCAATTCATTTTCAATCACAGTGCAAAGTGCTTGTTTGGTACACCACACCTCCTCAAAGGTTTCCAGATTTTGCATTAACTTATAAAACCGGAAGTCAACCAAAACTCTGGCTTTAACCAGGGCAGAAAACAGAACAACAACATTAGTTCCTGGTAGGTTCTCCACCGTATTCCTCCTTGTGATATAAATAGCCATTTTGGCTTGCCCCAGGATAAAATTCAGAAGTTTGCATACATTTTGTCTTTTTTTGACATATTTAAAACCAAGGACAAACATCTCTGTGGAGAACTCTTCACTGAACGCACAAAATAAACTTTGTAGCAAGCAAAACAAAGGTTTTAACCTTAAACAAAAAGAAAAAGCATGAAAGACAGTTTCCCTTTGATAACAGAAAGGACATTCCTGACTAGCATTTGTGTTTATCACTGAAACAAAAGCATTGACAGCAACTGCTCCATGAAGAATTCTCCACTGTAAGTCACCCACTCTCTTAGCCAATGGTGGTTTGTACAGTGCTCTCCATTCAGGCCTCACCCCACTATTCAGTTTGAGAGCAGCGCTCCAAGGTGTGTCAGCCCTGCTCTCTAAACCTTTCCTATTAAACACCTTTACACAGGCATGGTACAGCTGTTTCCCCGTGACCATATCCAGCAACATAGTGTTTGGGCTCCTAGATGTTAAAAGTGGACCTGTACACCCATCCAAATTGGGTGCAATTACCAGCCTAGGAAAAGGGTCCAGTTGGTCAGGATGACACACCCCTGAACAATAGTCCACAAGTAGCTTAAGTTCATCCAAGGTGCAGGCAGCACGCCATTTTTCCAGGAGCTGCGACACAACCCGAAGTGATCTCAGTCCCATGGAATCAGCAAGCCCCCTCCTATTCCCAAAGTGTGGCCCTGTCCGGTCAACTACATCTTTCAAAGTGACAATCTTGGCACCACACAGCATCTTCTGAAGCGAAGGGAAATTGGTTGAGGAGATATCCAGACGTGCACCTCCAACCACAGGCTCTCTCAGGAGCCAATATAAGGAGACTGCAGAACCAAACCTTTTGACATTAAACAAGGCCCAAACTTTCAAGCAACTACGATAAAATGGTGGCAGATTTGAAAACACCATTGCATCTGGTCTCATCAAAAACAAGGATTTGTCCAACCCCAAATTCCCACCCATTTTCAGTATTGCACAGCTCAAACACTTCCATGCAACATTTGTAGGCCCTGTCAAGAGCCTTTTTACAAACTGCAGTCTAAAAGCTGCAGTCCTACTATGCAAGTGTATGAGGCCCTGCCCCCCCTCATCCTTAGGCAAAAATAGAACAGATTGAGGTACCCAATGCAGCCCATCCCAAAAAAAATTCCCCAAAACAGACTGAATTTTTTGCAACAGGTCAGGTGGAGGGTCTACGCAGGATAGTCTATGCCAGAAGGACGATGCTACCAGATTGTTAATGATAAGTACCCGCCCCCTGTATGACATTTTTGACAATAGCCACTTCCATCTTTCAAGCCTTCCATTAACCCGCTCAACTGCCCCCTCCCAATTCTTCTCCATAATTTTATCATTCCCCAGAAAAACACCCAAATACTTGAAACCATCTTTCCTCCAGTTCAAATGATCTGGGAGACTGGGCACTCCCTCCACCCATTGACCCAGCAATAGAGCCTCACTTTTTGACCAATTAACTTTGGCCGATGAGAGTAACTCAAACTCCTTAAGAATGTCAACAACCATCTCTATATCCCTTCCCCCACTAATAAGAAGAACTATGTCATCAGCATAGGCTGACAACCGAAGAGGTACATTACATCCAGGCACAGACACACCCTTCAACGTTAGTCTTATTTGCTGCAAAAGAGGCTCTATTGCTAAAGAGTATAGCATACCAGACAAAGGGCAGCCTTGCCTTACCCCTCTGCCAACTTTAAAAGGAGCACCTAAACCACCATTGACTTTGAGAACACTCTCCACACCATTGTACAGAACCCTGACCTTCTGAATAAAGCCTTCACTGAATCCAAAGGCATATAACGCGTCCCAAAGATAGCTGTGCTCCACCCTATCAAAAGCTTTCTCTTGGTCTAAAGAGACCAAACCCACATCAAGCCCCAAAATTTTAGCCATGTCTATGACATCACGGACTAAAGAAACATTATCAAAAATGGATCTACTGGGAATACAGTATGTTTGGTCCGGATGGATGACCTGATCTATCACCCTGCATAATCTGTTAGCCAGTGCTTTGGACAACAATTTATAGTCACTACACAGGAGCGACACGGGTCTCCAGCACTTTATATCAGTGAGATCACCCTTTTTAGGTAGAAGCGTGAGGACTGCCCTACGACAGCTCACGGGCAGAAGTCCTTTAGCAAGACTGTCGTTAAGCACTGCAAGCAAATCCTCCCCCACCTCAGACCAAAAAGACTTATAAAAGTCTATGGGGATTCCATCCAGGCCAGGGGCCTTGCCACACTCCATACCTTGAAGGGCCCTCTCCAGTTCCTCCAACGTCAGAGCGGAATCAAGTTCAGCCAAGGATTCCTCTGAAACCTGAGGCAATCCCCTCAAGAACACACTGTCAGCCTGTACACCGCTTAGTTCGCTCCCGTATAGATCTTTATAGAACTGTGCAGCTCTATTTCGAATATCATGCACACTGGTCAAAAGTGTTCCAGACTCAGATTGCAAAGAATGAATGCATTTCCTCTGGCCATTTTTCTTCTCCAAGCTAAAGAAAAACTTTGAAGGCACATCCATCTGATCCACACACTGAAAACGTGAACGGACCAACGCTCCTTGTGCATTAACACCTAGCAGCTCAGCTAAGGCGCCCTTCTTGGTTGCCAAATTGTCAATGTCATCATGATCCCCAGTAGAGTAAGCCAAATTCTGAATTTCTACTAACTCTGCTTCCAACATTTCAATTGACCGGGTTCTGTCACTTGTGATATTTCGAGTGTACTGTTTGCACAGTTGTTGGATTTGTAATTTGCCAAAATCCCACCACTGTTGTAAGGAGATAAAAGATGTCTTGCATTCACAAAAACCATCCCAGAAAGCTTTAAAAACATCTCTAAATTCCTTATCATGGGTTAAAGTGGTATTAAAATGCCAATAAGCACTCTTTGGCTTCACTGAGCTCAGGAACCCACTGCACACAACCAAACTATGATCTGAAAAGCTTACAGGAGTAATAGCACAGTTCTTAAAAATATTAAGATGATGTTTAAAGCAGTAAAACCTGTCAAGCCTTGCTAAGGAAATCATATTACTATGGACATGAGTCCAAGTATATTGTCTTTGATCCATGTGAAAATTCCTCCACACATCACTTAGGTCATGTGTCTGCATACATTGACTAAGCTTTCTGCGTGAAAGCATATGCGGCTCAACATGATTCCTGTCCATGTCCTGCTCTGTGCAGTTAAAATCCCCCCCAATAAACAAATATTCATCACTATTGCATCCAGCTATAACAGTAGACAATGTTTCTAAAAATGCCACTCTTTCTGCTGCTGTAGTTGGTGCATACACACAAACAAAAACAAAAACATGATCCTCAAAGACAGCTCTAACTTTTAGCAATCTTCCCTCTATAACTTCCACCACTTCATAAGAAATGGGAGTAAAGCTCTTTGAAAAAAGACATGCGACTCCCCCACTAACGTTGGAGTTGTGACTCAAAAGAGAAAGACCCTCCCACTCTAGAGCCCAATCAGTCGCGTTCCTTGCATCACTGTGCGTCTCTTGCAAGAGCACGACGTCTAGACGCTTAATACTTGACAGGAGTCGAAACTGGGCTCTTTTCAAGGGATCCCTAGCCCCATTAATATTTAGGGAAGCTACACGAAAATCACCCATGGTCAAAAACAAATGAAAAAGAAAAAGAAAAAAAAGTTGCATGATTAAACACATGATTCTGCTTACTTGGGACGTGCTGCCTTCTTTGATTTACCGTCCTTACCCAAAAGTGTATTTAACTTAGTGAGGAACTTGGTTAAACGGTAGACCTCAGGGTTAGAAAAAAGCCCGTCAGAAATGAACTGCTTTGTTCTGGCCATGAATTGTTCAATATCAGGGAAAAAGCTGTCGATCTTAACATTTCTAACATGCTTCGTTTCTTTCAGAAAATTTTTAATGTCCTGCACAGTGTATTCTTGAGTAGGGTAACCACTCATGCGCAAACTACAATCCACACTACAGTCAGAATCACTTTCTACCGAAGCGGGTTTATTTTGGCCTCGCGCATGTTTCTTTTTTGCCTTCACGGTCTCATCCATTTGTGTTCGCTTTTGACCTTTTTGGGGCATTTTAAAAACAGGTTCAACCTCAGCTTCCATTTCAGAACCTTCGTCATCTGAATCAATCCCGTCTGTCAGATCATCTTCCCCTGCTACGCTATTCTGGGAAAAATCTACGCTTTCGGGTTCAGCCTGGGTGTCGGGTTCAGCCTGGGATGCATCTTCCCCTGCTGGCTCCGCAAGGGTAGGCCCACACGGGAGGCTCACCTCGGCTGAGGAACCTTCCTCCCCTCCCTCTGCCTGAACACCACTAGCTTCTGCACCCTCACCATTGGGAACATTAATACTGGGGGGCTGTTCATTATTGGATTCACCCTCGCCTTCAGCGGGAGTGTCTGTACCGTTTGGGCAAGCCCGCACTAGGTGGCCAACCTGGCCGCACCCAAAGCACTTAATTTGACAGGAGGACACATACACCAAATAATGAAAACCCTCTATGGGCACATTCAGAGTAAAATCTATATCCTTATTATCCTTTAAAATCATATGCACCTGACGTCTGAACGACACAATATGCTTAAGGAGTGGATTGCTACTTGAAATCGCTATCTTCCTTATCGGTGATACTAATTTGCCATGACGGGAAAGAGATTCAATTAGGATTTCATCTTTGATAAAGGGCGGAATGTTTGAAATAAATACTTTTTTAGAGGGTGATGATAAAGGTAGCACTGGGGTGAAAACACCATCAATTACTACTCCCCTTTCAATCACATCATTTGCCAACTCTACCGTCTCGAGAAACAAAACAACAGCCCTGTTCATACGAGCCGCGGAGAGGATTTTGTCGTGACCGACCATCTCACCAACAGCCAAGCTACATTCTTCAACGCTGGCATTAGCTGTTATTTTAATGGCATGTCGCCGTGTTAAGGACCCAAACACTCCTGTACCTAAGGCCGCCATGCTCCCAGGTGGGGGCAGACGCCTCGGTATAAGTAGCAAACGGAGCGAACTACTAACAGCAACCTACCCAACCTTAACCTTAAACCCAAACCAAACCACCCAAACAAAGAAAAAAAATATAAAAGTAAGTAGAGGTAGAGAAAACAGTGAAAAAAGGCACAGCGGCCACACTCACGCGTCTCACTCGCAGCACTCCGCCCACTCGCTCGCACATGCGCTCAGAGAGAGAGAGAGAGAGAGAGAGAGAGAGAGAGAGAGAGAGAGAGAGTGAGAGAAAGAGAGAGAGAGAAAGAAAGAGAGAGCCAGCTATTACAGAAGCATGAGAGCCCTGCTCCTGACCTCTCCTCATTGTTGCTCTTAGCATGTGGGTGGTGTGAGAGCTATGACGGAGGAGAGGAGAATGGGGGGGGTGAAGAGAGGAGGAGTTGGAGAGATGCTGAGTCCGAGGCCTAGCGCTCCCAGCCACGGATTCCTCGGGAGCAAGCATGTGTGTCGTGAACCAGGAAGAGACAGACTGAGGGACTGCCGGCAGATCGAGAAAAACATCAAATATGCCAGAGCGGCAGCGGCGACGACAATAAGGCATTAATCTACAGCTTTAAAACACCACATGTGCTTTGGCGCTAAACTCTCCCTGACTTTTCTCCAACCGGTCTAAGTATACACCTTTAAATATCTGAAAATATGCGATGCCTTGGACTTAATAAGAGCATTTTGCACAAACATTTATACGCCACAGACAACTTTGGATCCCGAGCCAAGGAAAGCCTGCATACCATGCCATGTTCCTTCATGCAATCTCATGCATCAACAGTTTAGCTGCCAGCAAATTTTGTAACATACATCACTCTGTCAACTTTAGGAGTCACCAGGTAAGTATGTAGATAGTGGGTACAATACTAGTGCTTTTGTGTGACACCTAAAACCAAACATGAAGTTTCCTTAAGAGTGACCATGGATGATCCCAACCTGTGGGGGTTATCACGTCATACACAGAGCTTTTTCACAGCTTTTGGCCTGTTTTCAGACCCACCTATTTCCTGCTGCTTGAGCTATGCAAAGTCTGTGTATGTACACACACCACTAATGAAGGTGTGTGTACCGTTTCGCTCAGAGGTATTTAGAGTGAGCAAACACTGGGTCTAACTCAGGTCTGCTGAAAAAGCTCTCAGTCACTCAGTCACTCCTGTTCGTACCATGTGAATAACAAACTCTCCACAGAGGTGGCAGTTTGCCTCTTTCTATTTATTTCAAATTCCTCTTTTCCTTGTTCCTGCTCGTACGCAAACATGTTTCTTGTTTGGAGAGCAAAGTGTGCCGCCATGGCAACGTTTCAACCCGGGGCGTCTCCCTTTTTGCCGTTCTCAGTGGTAATGGCCGAATTGTTTTTCTTTGCAGTTGAGAATGTAATCAGCGATGCTCTTTGTGTTGATGTCAGACATGTGGAGTGCTTCTATTTCCGGACCACAACTGTCAGCAGCAACATCATTAAGCGCCTCAGCCTGACCTGCTGAGTGATGTGTGGCCGCCATCATTAGTCCCCATCTGGGAAGCAGATAGCCCATAGAGCACGGACTGGAAGAGAGATCTTCAAAAGGACTCATGGTAGTGTGTTCCACAGCTCAGTCAGTTGAGGGGGCGATGCAATGTCATTAATGAAGGTTTGAATGTTGAATGTGAGATTTACAGTAAATGAGATATAAAGGCATAAGGTGAGCCTGGTGAACTCAAGGCAACATACCAGTGTTTCACTGGCTCATGAGTGAGTGATGGACACAGAAAGAGAGGGAGAGAGAAGAAGAGAGGAAGAAAAAGAGAGATAGAGAGAGAGAAAGAGTGGAGCATATGAGCGGAACAAACCAGTTCTCAAACATGAAAAAAAGACTGAGAGTGGGAGAAATGCTTTCCCGCTCAGAGAAGCAGGCGCGAGCGTTGCCAGCCTAATTCGCTAACACATTCCCCTCAAACCTTGTCTCCGCTTTGACGACCGTCATAAGCTGCGTGTAAACATCACATGGCTGCAAGTCTGCTCAGCTCTTCAATGGCCACTAATGAAGTCGTGTCTGCCACACTGACACACTCCCTTCCAGCCGCCACGGACTCCCTGAGCTGCGCTTAATTTGACCCAACTTTATCCGCATGACGGGTCCCTTTCGCACACAAAAGCTGCTTTACTGTGAAATGGAGCCTGAACCCCATGAACAGATAGTCTAGTGTGACAGTTTTGGGATGGACAAAAAAAAACTCAACTAAATGGACAAAGGATAAAAATGACCTGTGAGCTGACCCTCGAGGCAGGGTGACAGCTTGCTTTAAACTCTACCCTCTGGAGGTGCTTCATCCAGCTAGACCAGAACCACTTTCCAGATCCTGTGTTTGGAATGACTCCACCTGGTTTCCAGCTTAGGTGCCTGGAGGTAAATACCCGCTGGCACAGACTGAGAAAACTAAGGGGTGATTTTTCCACCCTTTTTCCAATAATGACGTCATTTTCCCATCACTTATGCTTAGGAGGTACTTCTTAGTTTTTATACTGTTTATTTTGGTATTTTTATGTGCAGCTTTTGCAAGGTCATCATGTTCATGCACAGGAAACGTAGGCTGTGAAAAATGTCATCTTTCTGATGATTCCTAAATATTCATTGCATGATATAATTATTACTTCATTGACTAAGCCACTACAATAAAGCAGCTGTAGCCTACGAAGAATAAAGCCAAACTATATATGCCCCCTGGCCTAATGGAGAGTAAACTGTAGAAATGTGCAACTGAGGAGGTTGTCAGTCGGTTAGTCAGACTCTGTTCCCATGTAAGCAGCTCTTTAATATACATTGCATTGTTGCACAATTTGTGAAGATGATTATAGGTTTACTCTAATCTGTTGAGGAGTGTTCTTTTTCTGGGTCCTTCTAGAATTATATGCGAACGATCTATAGTTTCAGTGTTCATGCGAAACATTTCGGAGGGTAATTGTCGCAACGTTCTAATCACATATTTGTGACCGTACTCCTCAACAGGCTAAGGAGTGTTAATTACTTTGCTTTTCCAAGTAATCGCATAGCTCTGAGTTTACAACTCTGCTTGAATTAGTGTCAACTCTAATAAAACTACTCAATGAGAAATGTCATCAGCTAACAGTGCCTTATGGGCAGCAGTGCATGTCTTTTCAACATCAAAATGCATGGATGCAAAAAAATGGTCTCCAGTAATTGCTTCCCCTTTCTCCAGCTGCTTCACAACCTTGTTATGACAACCTTGTTATGTGTGCAAAATATGCCATGCTTAAAAAAAAGACAAAAAAAAACAGCCTTCCCGTTGGCACCGTTGGTGAAAAAGAGAGCAAATTTGATCAGTCAGTAACCTGAAATAAAAGCCCTTTACGATGTGTGATGACATTTAGCCCAGTGCATTCCAGCTCCATTCCACGCGTGTGTTTCAGCCTGTAAACGCTGAGCCTGAAGCAGCCGTCCCCACAGGAGTAAACAGTGACCCTGAACTTTGTCTGGGAGGTCAGAAACAGCACAGACGAGCCACATGGGCCAAACATATGCTGATGTTACCGAGGCAAAACATAAACATTCAGCTCTCTGCTCTGGTGCCAAATCCACAGGTCATTCCCAAAACATAGACCCTCTCTCCCACTCCCCATCCCCTCCCCCTGCCCTACACACGCAAGCCCCAGCATGAAGTTATCTGGACAAGGTGATCCAGAGTGGCCTTTCCAAATAAAGAACAAGTCCTGGTATATAGACCCTTTCAACAATAAAAACAAAAACAATGCTTGAACGTTCTATTTGGTTCCCAATCTACTTCCTCTGCATTAAGATAACATATGGAATGTTAAAACGGAAGCCTTGTGGGGCCAACTATGATGCTGATAATGGAACTCTCTTGAAAGGGAAGAAGAAGTCCTTCAGTGCAGAAGTGATACCTGCATTAGGCGACTCAGCATGATATGGGCCAGGGCTTAGAGAGGGCCTCAGGGCTGGGCAGGACTCGGTCCCCTACAGAGAGGAAGATCTGAGATGAGAGGATTCCTCAAACAGCACAAGGAAAAGCGCAGTCTTGACCCCTGGGATGCCTGGGTCACTAGGGTCACGACCACCCCCCCGGAGGCAGGGATTCTTACACACATGCACACACAAACACACGTGTACATGCACATAGAAACATACACAGACACACACACACACACACACACACACACACACACACACACACACACACACACACAGACACAGACACACACAAACACCAGTCCAGACGAGTGGGTTTGAGTCACAACACAACTGAAATGTTCCAGTGGTCCCATGCTCCAGGTCCCAGAATGTTCCGGTGCTTTCTCCGTGACAATGCAAAATCCAGTCGAAAGTTTTCCCTTAACCCCTCCGTGACATGGAAGAATTTCCCAGCCCCGTACCGGTGCAAAAGGTCAGGAGCATTTGATGGTTGAATGAGTACAGTTTCCCCCGGCAGGCTCCATTGCTTTCGTATGTCAGCCTCCTTTAACGAGAGTGGTGCACATTACAACAAGAAAACAGTCTTTTGAAGTTGGCTAAGCTGTTGCATGTTTCTACCTCGTTTTAAATCAGAAGCCCCCCCCCCCTTTGCTGACGGCATAGGCTATTACCCACACATGATGTGAGGTTGAGAGGAAGGG
>NC_055978.1:26350066-26365066 GCF_018492685.1 Alosa sapidissima | reverse complement strand
ACTGGATGTATGTGTTTTAAAAGACTGGAGTGTGTGTGTGTGTGTGTGTGTGTGTGTGTGTGTGTGTGTGTGTGTGTGTGTGTGTGTGAGAGAGAGAGGGGGTGGTGCAGTGGGAGAGAGTCCACTGAGCCTTGAGTGAATTCATGCCTCACCAGGTATGACCACTTCCCTGCCTAAAGTGCAACACAAGGAATTTACAACCTGTCTGAGTGGACATACATTCAGACACACACACACACACACACACACACACACACACACACACATACACTCACTCACACACACACACCAAGGTTTCTGCTCACTGGTCCTGGCTAAATGTATTGCATAATGCATTTAATTACCTATACTAGAATATTTTTGTTTGGAATGTTTTACCTTCCAAAACGTTGTGCAATATTATTAAACTGGACCATAAAACACAGATCAACAGTTCAGCAGTGTTATGCTATATTTCAAACCGTTTCAAACCCAGTCAATACACGCAGCCCACTCAAAGGAAATATTGACAAAGTCCTATTAATATACTTATACAGCCCTTTTGACAGAGACACTATAACCACAAAGTTGACCATAATGACGTTAGAAGACACATAATTGACAAAGGTGCCTAGAGGATTACAGTAATGTCCTGTGCACATCTGTATTGATTACTTCTGAGTATTTGTGGCCGGGTGGGCGCTTCTGAAAGACAGAGAATTCATAGGAATGCTTCTGTTGTCATGGAGGCAAAGAGGCCTGATCTTTTGACTGCAAGACGGATTAAACGTTTATGCTCTGGCAACTCTGGAGGAGTCTTGCTCTCTCTCTCTCTCCTAATGCTGTCCTCTCTCTCTACCATAAGGAACCTGGTATTTGACTGGGGCGCTGCTAGTGAAATGATGGAATTAAGAATTTTGTTTATTCAGGATGAAAATGTACATGTCGGGATAATCTGGTCACATACACGCGCATGCGCATACACACACACACACACACACTGATTTATATCAACCTACAGTACAAAACGAAAAGTTGAAATGCCATTCTTTGAAATGATGTGCTTTTCATGAAGTTCCTTTTCATAAAGTGTAACATCATGTCAATGATTTTCAGAACTTGCATGATGAACACCACAAAAATAGTGTTCACTTTTCTCGTGCTGAGAGCACCATGATTTGTGGCTTTCAGGTTTTCACTGTCCCGGTGGGACAAGAGATTAAGTGTGTAAGCATGTCTGTGCTGTGTAGTGCACTTTCCTCCCATTTCTAGGCAGCATGCTTGCACCATTTCAAGGAGTTGTCCGTTATCTGCTTGCGTGTAAGTGACTGTTGAGTGTTGCTCAACTCTCATCTTCTGAAGGGGGTTGTCCTCAATGTAATGTTTAGCTACACACACACACACACACACACACACACACACACACACACACACACCCTCACACACATATACTTCAAGGGCACACACATCCTCACAAACCTCAACGTGGCCCGAAAACGAGCCAAGTTAAACTGGTGTGCCCTAACCACAGAAACTTCAGCCATCAATTTAGATGACACACTTAACCCATGCTCCTGTATACAGCTGCACACACACACACACACACAGGTGCACACACACACACACACACACACACACACACACACACACACACACACACACACACACACAATAACTTACGTCACCAAGCCCCACCACACAAACACAAACAGACAAGCATACACTCAAGCCCACAGACCCAAACAAACCGCATGGCTTCAGTCAAAAACCCACTTGCACATGCACACACACACACACACACGCATGCACGCACGCACGCACGCACGCACACACACACACACACATACACACACACACACACACACACACACACACACACACACACACACACACACACACACACATACACACACACACACACACACTGAGCTGTCACAGAGGGATGCTTCACAGATGGAACTCGATGACAAGAGGCTAAAGAGGGGGACCAGACACACTTAAACAACAACTCTCCTTTCATTTTCATCCCCCTCTCTCTCTCTCTTTTCCCCGCTCCTGTCTTCCCTTCCCTTCCCCTGGGTTCCAGCCCTACACATCCTCCCAGGAGACTCTCCTGCTCAGACCCTCTCTCCACAAAACCACAGCCTGTCTATGCTAGATGTACAGAACTCAATGCTCTACCGAAATCCCTCTAGAATGTTCCGGGTGCCACTGGGGCAATGGTTTTTATTTTCACATCAAAGGACCCGTTTGTTTCAAGTCATGATAAATAATCAATGTTGACACAGTCTTTTAAGGAAATGACTTGCAAAATAAAACAGGTCTTACTGTGTCAGAAAGTATTCTGACAGGCCTGACACACCACCGCACCGCCAAATATGCACATATCTCCCTATTGGAGCAACTTGAACCAAAGTTTGAAGAATTCCAAAGTCACGAGACAACTGTTGAGCTAACAACAGGCTAACAGGCGATCACGCAGGGCTACTGCCCAACTTGACCCATCCCAGGGTGATGTGGCCGGGGCTGCCGAGGAAACAGGGCCAGAGTTTCCCATGTGAGGGCCGTTATCTAGCGCGAGGCCAACTTCCATCCTATGTGCGGGTCACACTCTTATCTGCATCCTCTCTTCTGCAGAGGTCTGGTGTCGACCTCACAGGGCCGTCAGGGAGCAGCGCGCGGGTCAGACAGGGCGACCGGACAGTCGCCTGTCACGACTCTCCTTTGTCAAAAGGCACATGCTTGAGCGCGCACGTACTGTACATGCAGAGCGAACGCTACGTGCAAACAGACATACAGACATCTGCCGAAAGCAGAACAACAAACACAAATATGTTTAAGTGAGCATGGCTTCACCAGACAATTGGATACCACTACAAAACAAACACACACCCACACACACACACACACACACACGCACACTGATTCAGTTTCATTATTATCTGGGTCCAATAGAAAATTCCCTATCCCAGCAGACCTTATGGTTATCTTAATATAACAAGTCACAAGTCAGGCATGGGCTATGCTGGATCCTAAGGTTATGCAAACATCATGCACCGTGACTGGCACACACACACACAAACACACATACAGAGAGAGAGAGTGTGTGTGTGTGTGTGGTGGTCACTCTAATGCACATTCCGGTTGCTGCAGATAAGGGGAGAGAGGACAGACGAAGTGGTCAGGTATCAAAGGCCTGACGTGGCGTCCATCTCCAGAGTGGCGTCACCACAGGCAGCAGGGCGTGACCTGCAACAACTCCACACTTCCTCTCACACAATCTCTCTCTCTCTTTCTTTCTATCTCTCTCTCTTTCTCTCTCCCTTTCTCTCTATCTCTCACACACACACACACACCGCACACACACACACACCGCACGCACACACACACACACACACACACACACACACACACACACACACACACACACACACACTGCACACACTAGTTCCTTATGAAACTAGCTGCTGGGATCCTACATAGGAGGTGCACACAGACAAACATCTCTGTACTGACTGCCACATGCCAACATGACACATTCTAAAATGGTAAATTCAACATTTCCATGAAGCTGAGCGGAAATGCTGTGTCTGGTCTCTGTGTTGCAGTATAGCTATGCTAAGGTATCAATGTGATCAATGAGAAGACAGAGAAGATACCCATAAACACCCATAAACATGTCTGTTAAACATGCAGTGGAAAGACCAACATCCATGGCAAAATACCAATGAACCAAAGAGATCTCAGTCAGCAAAAGTTCCACAACATCTCTATAACACTGGATAAACACAAGCAGTCAGCATACATCCGTCCATCTACCTTGAAGACAATGCAGTGACTGAGACTCAGGCCATCTGCTAATGGCCTGCCACTCTCAGCGGTGACCTCACGGCATGGGCAGACCGTCTGTCTGGTGTCATCCGCGGCACCATGCCACCATGTCTGACACTTTACACATACCTCAGACAATCCGCTATCAGAGTATATAGGGTATAAGGAGCAGATAGGATCTGAGGTATTTAAAGTATTCGGAGCACTCGAACATGACATGCATTCTCACTAACACATCATCTTTTGTTTCCCTGAACAAGTGTAGCAAGCTTTAAGTGGGAGTGTCTGGCTTTGATCAGGGAGCATGGGGGCAAGCATGAGGAAAGCATGGACGTGAAAATACACTTACAGTATTCAAAGATAATCTACTTCTGTCTGATTCAGAATATGGTGGTGGCGCTATGCACCTGGGAGAACAGGTGTGTTTATCGACATGACAATGACTGCAACTAAACCAAATGGTGTTGTATGGAGTTGCTAAACCGGTAGGCCCATCAATGTGTCCGAGCAGCCATGTAAAATGATTTATATGTTTATTAGTAAATATATAAACTGTTGACACATTCACAACATATCGCCTAAATTTAGTGCAAATGAATATGAGGGAAGTATATAGGCTAGACAAGTTTATCTTTTGATTTTAGACTTGTGCTTTTTACATAGTAAGTCCCACTTAATTGCCATGTTCCTTAGTGAAACCAAACAGAACTGTCTTGCACCGAGAGAACTCTGACGTCTGAGGTGTGGATTTCAGTTCCTCAAAAGAAAGAATGAGACTTGCAGTGCACATCAACGCATGGCGATGTGTCAGTTATTTCCTCACTTGAAATAAACATGTCATCCCTCCCTCGAGCGCTCTCTGTCTGTTTATCGCGGTGCGCAACCATCTCTTTCCGACAGTATTCGCGTTCTGCCTCTGAAACCAGTTGTTGCCGTTCTAGTGAGCACAAGTGCCCTTCGCTCTTATATTCCTGGCCGTTTTCTTGTCTGTTTAACAACTGTTATAATGCTGTTAAATAGTAATATGTATTAAAAACATTCAACGTATGACCAAAAGACAACTGCCTCAATTACAGAAAAGCATACTCACAAGATATGAAATCTGCCTGTCGAAAAAAACCGAATCTCCCATGGCTCTGAAGAGGTATCCA
Source organism: Alosa sapidissima (assembly GCF_018492685.1). Taxonomy (NCBI): domain Eukaryota; kingdom Metazoa; phylum Chordata; class Actinopteri; order Clupeiformes; family Clupeidae; genus Alosa; species Alosa sapidissima. Next base: position 26,360,105 of record NC_055978.1, on the reverse strand, counting down.
CATAGAACTCCCAGAAAATTAGCACGGAAACGTACAGAATCAAAATAACCAAGTCCCCAGAGGACGTAATGGAACGTGCAAGGATTTCAGCGCTGTTTCTTCTCTCATTAATAAGGAGGTGGAACGGAGGAATCCAAGCGACTAGGATCGGTTATGATAAAAACAACTGCCTCTCACTGGGTTAAAAGTTTGTCACGATCGAGCATAAGCAGAGGCTGCAACTGATCCATTGTTGCTGTCAAAATCGGATACAATTTACAACTGCTACATGGTACGTGCGCGCGTTCATTCGCTCTGCGTTGTACAAGGATAAACTGCCTAAGTGCTTAAAGGAGCGATGCTGAGTATCCAAAGTCAGAGAGCGAGAGAGAGAGAGAGAGAGAGAGAGAGGCGGGGCGCAGTTCGCATAGTAGAGAGAGAAGTTTGACTTAGACTCTAAAGACATAACTGCAGGGATGAAAAAAGGAACAAGTTACATATTAGAGACGATAATAAAATAAAGGTATTTGACAGAAGCCTACAATTACATACTAATAAGAACCAGTAGTATTTATCGGAGCAACTGGTATGTCCAGCACACCGATCTCCACTGAAAGCAGCTTGCGCATCAGCCGTCATACTGTAATTTGGATAGACCCAGCGCATCAGATAACATTAAGATAACGTGCCCTTTTTGACCATAACCTAGAATTTGGTCACGAAGATCTAGCCATGAAAATACTGAAAAGATTTGTTCAAAGATCAATTGCAGCTAAAAAACCTTCCCCATTGCAACTATGGATTCCTCTCAGTTAAATGGAATTTATGGAATTTAAAAATCCAGCACATTGAAAGACAGTCAATAGGAGCTTTGACTCAAACTAATTCCCCTATGTAAGAACTAATTGCCTTTTATTCTATGCTTGATGACTGCAATGCATGTCAAATGCAGACAGTCTCTGCCTTATCAGCAGAATATATAAATCTGCTGACTACATAAGCATTACAGCAATGTTTGTGTGCCAAATTGTACTTCAGCATCTGAATAGCGTTTAACCGTACAAAGGAGAGAGGGAAAGGAATAGGGATCTTTGTTAAGGTTTCCCTGAGGTTGTTTACAGCAGGAAATCCACATTCATATTTCCACAAGTTAACTAAAAGCAGTCTCTAATCATTTGTCATTTTTTCACCACATGGGTGAAGGGACTCTCTCTCTCTCTCTCTGGACATAGAACTTCAAAACACTTTTCAGGATATAGTTTAGAAGTCCCACAAATACATTCTCTTGTGACTTTATGGTGTAAGGTTCTTCCCTTCGCTGGGAATATTCCAGGTTTTTTGTAAACTTTAAACGAGATTCAGTCTGTCTCGGCCAGGTGTTTTGGAGGCAGGTCATACCCAGCATTTCTGGCTGCGGGTGTTATCACTACTGCAGTGCTTAGTTTGCTCTTTTCATAGCTAATAAACATGAGAATTTGTCAAAGAAACATTTTTTCAGAAGAAAAGCATGCATCCATTTACACTATTTACCCTATTTAGTTGGCTAATCTTCTACAAACCACAAACCCACCAAATAATGCAAATGGAGCGGCTCTTTTCTCTCTAGTTTGAAGATAACATGAAATGACCTGGATATATTCTACTGTAAAGTGTGGATTTTGAAGTGAAAATTGCAGCACACTGGTCATAAGTGCTGTAAATCACACTGTTTATCTCAGAAGCATTCCACACAAGCATGACATATGGAACACGTTGACAAGTCATATTGTGTGAAATAAACAACTTCCAAAGCTTCCACATACCATGTACTGAGGCATTCACAGAGACACACAACCACAACTGCACATACATGTACTGAGACATTCACAGAGACAGACCACTGAACATACATGTACTGAGGCATTCATAGAGACACACAACCACCCAAAGAAACTGTGAAGTTCATTTCAGGAGAGGCAGTGTGACTGGAAGGTGGACGCTGTCTCCTAAAATGGAATGTGGATGAGAGTGAAGATCTCGTCACATCGGAGGAGGAGTTCCCCTCTGTGTCTTTTTGTGTGTGTGAGTGTGTGTGTGTGAGAGAGAGAGAGGGGGAGAGAGACTGGGGGGAAGCAAACTTTCCACGGCTCCAGCTGTGCTGCATCACACAAGCTGGAGTCGCCTGCATGAGCAGCTTCCACCCTCCTCCCCATGAGCTCACACACAAACACACACACACATACACACACACACACACACTCAATAACACACATTAACTTTTTAATAACTTTCATACATACACATCCACAATCACATGCAGTCAAATACATTCACAAACACGCTGACAACAAAAGCTCAGAGTTCCATCTAAAACTAAAACAGGCATCCGGAAAAGTAAACCCAACGTGTTTATTTTTCCTACACTTAAGGCAAACATTAAAATATCAGCATGAGGCTTCCATTGCTGGCTACCACCTTACCCAATGCTGGCCCAATTCACACATTCTTTTTGGGGGCATATGTCATTTTTCACCCAGCCAAAATTACCTTTTGACCGGACGCACTAGAGGTCACAAAGCATCTGAAATGAGCCATAAAAAAAGGCAGACGTAATCTCTCCCAAGGAGGCCACGGCAGCAGCTGGGTGTCGTAATCTCTCATGGTTGACCCTGTGTGTGTGTGTGTGTGGGGGGGGGTTAGCGAGCCCCACTTTTCCCAGCTCCGCTCCACACACGCAGCGGCCAAGGGCCCCGCTAGGGCTGCCAGACCACCTGCTGAGAGCCCCCCCCCCCCAAACACACTCTCTTTCCCGCTCTCCAGCATCCACTGGCACAGTGCGTCCCCTGCCTCTGCTCCCGTACGGACGAGAACTTAACACATTCCGCCCCATCGTTGGCCACAACAGCTCCACTGCACATTCTTGTGTCTTCAGTGCTATGTGCGTGTCTAGTGAATGGCTGTGTGACGTCTTGCATTGTGCACTAGATGTGCTTGCTTCTGTCTCTAATGAAGTAGCATGACCTCTGTGGTTTTCAGTCACTAATGAGAGCAGCATGAGCTCGATCCTATGAGTCTACTGTTTACTCTGACAGTACATCCTGTAGCGTTTGCTACTGCATTCAGTGGTGCAGGCTAAAGAGCGCTGTGTGCTGTTCAGGCGTGCACTGTGCTGATGTTGCGGTGTCACTGCATGGTTTACTGTGAGACCAGGCAGTTCCTGACAGCTTTCACAAACAGCAGCTCGAGCCACATCCTGTGGTTCTGAACGAGGTAAACAAATAATGTCTCTACCTTGTTTAGCAGGTTGACTGTACTGGCGATGGGGCATGAGAATAAAAACATCACGGTCTTAACTTTCCCTACATCAGGGATCTGGCACTGTGTACTATACAAAAATATTGGCTTATGGTTGACAACAGACTAATTGTGGATCTGAAATGTGCTTGTTAATGTGTAACTCTCTCCATACCATACATAAACCTCAATTCAGAATGCAGTTCAGGAACAACCCACCGCCCAAAGGGAGCGTGAAGAAATGTTAATTCCAACGGGCCAACATATTACAAAACACAAACATGAGTTTGCATTAGCTTTAACTATAGGTTGCCTACAATATAACAGTGTTTCCCATACATTGACTTATTTGTGGTGGCCCACCACAATATCAACATTGACCACCACACAATGATTTTCCAGATTGTACTAAATTGTGCTTAAATCTGGTTAGCATCATAACCACGCTGTGCGAATTTGTTAAAAACTGTTGTATTCAAGTTAATTTTGCAAACCAACCACCACAAATGTTATTCAATTCTGTGGGAAACACTGTGTAAGTTTTTATCTTTTTCCCCATCATATTTGCGCAAAGAAATCTTCCTGTTTTCACTCACCAATGAAGACATTTTCGGGTGTTTTCTTCTAGGTATCGCAATGTTGTTGTAGTGGGTTGCTGTTGTTTTGAACATGTTTGTTTTTTACCGGTTCCTTGCAGCACCGCGATTCATGCGAGTAAATGAGCCCCTGAGCTGCTACACCATACACAGTGGAGCAGTAAACATGTCTCTCTTTGGTTAGCACGTTGGTTTGCTCTACATTTCAGCTTGGGAAAAAAGTGAAGTTAGGCCAAGTGTCACTTTTGTAGGCCGCAGAACCACGTGTCTATGAGATTTAGTAATCTTCGTTTTCTCAGAAATAGATTATGACTCATGATGGTAAGACTGATGAGTGGATTCAATCTTTGCCTTTCCCTTTGCAATCCATGTGATAGTCAGGAGTTTAATGTTGCAACTGCATCTGAACATCCATACATATAAACATAACATACATACATACATACATACATACATACATAAATACATACATACGATACATCATACAACAATATACATACGATGCATCATAAGCCTACAACTTAACTAAGCTTGTAGAAATTCTGTGCTGTGTGGTGCGCTGCTCCAGCAAACTTATCTATCAATCTGTGATGCATTATTATAGCAAAGTGATGTTAGAGGGAGGGCTGGGGAGGTTACTGTAGCCTACTTCAAAATGCTACACATATCCATATATGAGAAACATGCTCAAGGTCAAGACTGAATGGGTCTCCTGTTGAGGTTAAACATAGTCTGTGTACAATCTGATGATGATTTCTGCAAAGAACTGTCTTCATTACCCAAAAACTAGAATTTTATACAGCATCAATTTTGACTATGAGTTCGCTGGCTAGTGGTTTAGATTTATAGATTATTTATATATATATATTTATAACTTAGATTATTTCTATTCTATTTCAATTATTTCGCATCTACAATTTCTTCTTACAGAGCTGCTGTCATTTTCCATGTGAGCCATGATATTTCCACTTAAAGCATCTCCAGCTTACAAAAAAGAGATATCTCGGGGAGAGCATGACCTGAGACACACAAAGTGTCCTGCGTATGCCAACATTCTGTTTCAGGGCCAAAGCTGCAGTCATATGATGACTGATGAGTTGTGAGGTAGTAAGTCACATTTGTATCCTCTATGGAAAAAAGTACGGTAAAAGCTGAACTCGTTGAACTCAGTGTTAAGTAAAAAGGCTGTTTAAAAACAACTCAGTGTTTAAGTATGGGAGGGAGGGTACCCCCGTTTAAATGTATACATTTTGAGGTTAAGGAGGAAGACGATGAGAGAGGGAGACAGGCAGAGGCGGACAGAGTACACAGCTTCATTACATGAGTAAAAGTACAGATACCCTTTGCTATATTTTATTCAAGTACAAGTAAAAGTACAACAGTCAAATGTCTACTTAAGTAAAAGTACTGAAGTACTTGAGTATCAAGAGTACAAGAGTAGCCTACATTTTCTAAATATTGCATTACTACTGCCACAGTGCTCACATTTATGTACAGAAACGTCCTACATGGAGTTATGAAAAATGTTAATGTTAATACCTTGGAGAATGTAAAAGGTATTGAATCAAGTCATTTTCATCTTTTTACCATGTTGCCAGGGATGGGCAGTATTTCTAATACATGTATTTAAAATACGTATTTCAAATACAAAATACTATTTTGTAATTGAAACACTTGAAGCGAAAACTATCATTAACTTGTTCAGAAAATTTAAATAGTCTGGCGAGGTGGGGCCTCAGGTTCCCGGGATGGACCTGCTGCGTCTTCATCCATTGTTTCGTCTATGGCTTCGTCTCTTATCTAAATCTGACCATGGAGTTGACTTTGGTGGAAAGCTGAAGGTGATTGCTGATAGGCTGTCTCAATCAGTGGCGCCTGCACAATCCAATCACGTTTGAGAGGGAAACAACAAATTGAGGGTTTCCGAGATTTTTCTTTTTTCCTTTTTTTTTAGATGTAGTAACGGGTACTCACGGTTATGGATAGAAATGTAGTGGAGTAAAGAGTACAATATTTGCCTCTCAAATGTACTTAAGTAAAGTCATGAGTACTCCCCAAAAAAAATGATACTCGAGTAAAGTACAGATCCCTCAAAATTGTACTCAAGTACTGTACTCAAGTAAATGTACTCCGTTACTGTCCGGCTCTGGAGACAGGGTAGGGCCAGAATGAAGGGAAGGGGAGCGAACGAGAGGAGCGAGAGATGGTTAAAAGTTTACGGCTGAAAGAGTGAAGGCCAGGCGTGATCTCAGCTCAGCGGAATGTACTCTGAGCCCCTTCACAGAGTAATACATGCTCACATCCAAACACACACACACACACACACACACACACACACAAATACACGCACACATTCAGCCCAGCCAAGACAAAAGACACATTTACGCACCCTTGCATACGCACACCATACTAAAACACAGTAACTCACAATCATCCCTGTCAAGGAAGAATTAGACACACTCTCACACCATCTCTAGCTCACACACTCTCACTCACACACACACACACACACACACACACACACACACACACACACACACACACACACACACACACACACACACTCACACAGAATGTGTATATGTCTCTGGATATTAACACACCCTCTCCAATCCCCAGACATACAAGCTCACACACCCTTCCACACCCACAGGCCTTCTCCTGTACGAGAGTGAGAGGGAAGGCGCCTGTTGATTACATCCAACACAGCTGTCACAGAGCTCCTCCTCTTTCTGACATTTTTAAGAGCTGAGGGGCCTTTGGGCTAAGGCCTCCAACTACTTAAGATCCACAGCTGTCAGAGAGGGAGAGACAGAGAGAGAACGAAAGAGAGAGAGAGAGAGAGGAAGAGGAAAAGGAAGAGAGGAGGGAGGCCACAAAAGGCTGGGGTGGAGGTTTAATAACGTGTCCATTTTGTAGGTGATGGCATGCTGTGTGTGGATGGTGATTAATGACACACCGTTACTTCAAGAGAGTAAAAATGCCATATTTTGAGAACTGCCACTAAACTTTTAGACTGGCTGTACAAATCTCTGCAGGAGATGGTTCTCAAGGAATCTAGTAAGGGGAAAGAAAATCACTCCCTCATAAACCTACAGCTGTTGGAGTGTATGTGAATGCTCTCTTCTTGAACAAGGAAATATAGCAATAACATATCAAAATAAACATGTGTTAGAGATATATGTCATTAAGACAATGCATCAGGTTATATGGACACTCCTAAAGAGATCTGAGTTCAGGAGACTAGAAGAGCTTACTGTGCGTCTACTACAAAGGCTGGAAAAGGTTCATTTGATTTCATCGGCTTGAAGTGGAATGTTAACACAAAGGCAGTAGACATTAGAAACACACATGTAAGTGTGGACATCATGCAGTCTGGTCACAGTTGTGTTTGAACAATGCGTGGACCCAATGCTCTCTGAGATCCCACCCAGAACCCTCCATCACCACAGCAGCAACTTTAAGGGTCCAGGGTCTCTCTCTCTGTCCTCTGTCTCTCTCCCTCTCTCTCTCTCTCTCTCTCTCTCTCTCTCTTTCTCTCGATACAGTCTTCCGTCACTGGAGTATCCATAAGAGAGGGAGAGGGAGGACAGGAGTGGAGGAATCCATCATACACGCCTTGATCTGCTGCCAGCTGTTGCATATAACACCGGGAGTTATGGACTGTGTGTGACTGAAGCTGTAGCCAAAACACGCTGAAGCCCGTCTTTAGTTAGATTTTTATGGGCCGGCTATTTGTGGTTTGGGTTGGGAACTGATTGTCGTTCTGGGACAGATGTGCATTAGAGGAGGACTGCGCCGTTTCTACTGTTACAAGCACACAGACACTATGACGACTGCATAGCTTGTGGGGGGCATATGTTATGCAATATGAGATCATGGTAAAGACTCTGGGAAATGGAAGTGGATACTCGAGCAGGTCTGTTTCAGTGAAAACAAACTGCAGATATTTGTGCAGGTCTGCAGGCTCTGATTGCAAAGTGCATCACAAAGGAACATCTGTTTCATATTTCTACTTGTTGGGATAATCTACATTATAAAAGACAACACAGACTTAGAAAGTAGGATGATTAAAATGATCCAAACTGTGATTCTGGCTAAAGGTTGTTGATATCTGAGTTCAACAACCAATCAAACATTTACCTTCCATGGTCTTGAAGTAATTGGAGTTGTTTATGGCGTGCTTTGACTCTCATTTACACAGAGGGGTGATAACAGAGTGTTTATAGAGTTTTGAGTACACACACAGGATAAGGCAAGCTAGAGGACCATGGGGAGAAAATTGATAAATATGACCAAAAACAAAATCACAGACTGCACCTTTAAGGGGAGACAGAAACAGGCCAAACACAGGCACATTCACACCCTGTTGATGACACAGGTCTCCTCCCTCCACGCCTACACTCCACCGCCTCATCCAACGCAATGTTGCCATGGCACTGACCACTCATCTGCAAAATGCCTAGCGAGGGATGAGGACAGGAGGGGAGAGGAGGCTGTGTTGGCTGAGGTGTGATGGAGGGATGCTTGTTAAACACAACACCTCTCCTCTGCTCTGCTTCCTCTCTGGCTGTCAGCTCCCTGCCCTCCGTCCCCCCCCCTCCACTCTCACGCCTTCCTTCTATGCAAAGAATAAACTCTCAAACGCTTCTTTTGCCACTGCATTGTGTTGAGATGAGTTGTCAAAACAAGCTTTTCTCTCTTAACTCGTCCTTCTCCATTTGGTTTAGGCTTTCATTACTATACACATACTGAATATAGTTTATGCTTCTGTGACACTCAGAGACTCGCTTGATTGTAAGTGCTTAGCCTCCGAAATGGCCACGTCGGTTAGCTTCTGTTCTCCAGCTGTTAGCATCAGACGTAGCCCAGACGTTCCCTCTCCCGACACAGGCTCACTAAGTCCTTGGCCCCGTTAACTGTCTATCAGACAACAGACGGCTTTAACAACTCTTGTCTTTCATCCCCATAGCGTGCTCCAGCACATGTGTGAGAGTATACGACTGTGTTTTTCATGCCATTACGCTCCACCACTAGCCTGACGAGCCAGACCCACATTAAAATGTAGGGTCTGGGCACTCACCGTTCGCAGTGCACAGTCCGAGAGGCGGGATAATCAGTTGTCAAATTCCCTCTGCACGCAATAGGACAGCGGCAGCGCTATGAGTCCCATGCGTTTCCCACCAGCGGAGCTAGTTGGCTAGTTCAAACGTTTGCCAACTTAATAAAAGCTTAACTCGTGTCACATTGTTCGCCAACAACAACATCCATCTTATTTGTTTTCAAGTAGCAGGGAATTAAAGCCAAACCGTTGCAACTCTGCCATCAATCATTATGTTAAGCCCACCTAACGACTCTATACACGATTTCAATGGCCTGATTTAGTTTCGATTTCTGGAGCTCACAAGCCAACGGAGAGTTGCTAGACTAGACTAAATGAATTACATTTGCTGCCGCTAGGGGCGCGTCTAGATTTCTAGGCTACTCCACCACAAATTAGTAGCGTGGTCTTTACAGCGGGATGGCACGTGGCCAAATGATGTCATGCATGCATGACGATGCTTTATATAGGTGGCGACTCTCTCTGGGAGGATCGCGCGCGCGTCGCGTCTCTGCTCGGGGGTTTTTGGAACTGCATCGTTGTGCGGTGGCGAGCGACTCCATCGGCCGGCGAGAGGGAGGGGTCTTGGAGCAGTCATCTGAAGGAGCGTGCTGCGGCGCGGAGGCTGGAGGCGTGATGCAGCGCAGAGCCTCCGATGGAGACAGGTATGCTAATACACGGCTGGACGTGGGCCAGGAGGCCCGGCGAGTCGCCATCACTCACCACGCCGCTCCGGGAGATCTTGGACGGGGGTGACCACAGGGGCCCATGGGGATCAGGCCTGCGATTGTTTATGTGTTGCATGGGTGGCTTGTTTGCTTGTATGTGCTATTTGAGCTTGTTACGTCTCTGTAGGCCTGTGCTCGTAAGAGAGTGAGTGTGTATGTGTGTGTGTGTGTGTGTGTGTGTGTGTGTGTGTGTGTGTGTGTGTGTTTGTGTGGTTGTGTGCAGCAGCTTAGCGCAAGTGTGTGGTGCGCTGACTGGTTTTATGCTGAGGGGATTTAAAAGGTCAGAGCGCGGTAGGGGAGGTCTTAAACACAATCACCTCTTTTAATTGGTCGGGAGTTTCTCACACACATTTGCATTCCAC